>NW_027453824.1:158881-363881 GCF_040206685.1 Ascaphus truei
GAGCAGAGCGCTACACACAGGAGCAGAGAGAGGGGGGAGAGAGCAGAGCGCTACACACAGGAGCAGAGAGAGGAGGGGGAGAGCAGAGCGCTACACACAGGAGCAGAGAGAGGAGGGGGAGAGCAGAGCGCTACACACTGGAGCAGAGAGAGGGGGGGGAGAGCAGAGCGCTACACACAGGAGCAGAGAGAGGAGGGGGAGAGCAGAGCGCTACACACAGGAGCAGAGAGAGGGGGGAGAGAGCAGAGAGCGCTACACACAGGAGCAGAGAGAGGGGGGCGAGCAGAGCGCTACACACAGGAGCAGAGAGAGGAGGGGGAGAGCAGAGCGCTACACACAGGAGCAGAGAGAGGGGGGGGGAGAACAGAGCGCTACACACAGAAGCAGAGAGAGGGGGGGGAACAGAGCGTTACACACAGGAACAGAGAGAGGGGGGAGAGTAGAGCGCTACACACAGGAGCAGAGAGAGGGGAGAGAGTAGAGCGCTACACACAGGAGCAGAGAGAGATGGAGAGAGCAGAGCGCTACACACTGGAGCAGAGAGAGGGGGGGGAGAGCAGAGCGCTACACACAGGAGCAGAGAGAAGAGGGGGGAGAGCAGAGCGATACACACAGGAGCAGAGAGAGGGGGGAGAGAGCAGAGAGCGCTACACACAGGAGCAGAAAGAGGGGGGAGAGAGCAGAGCGCTACACACAGGAGCAGAGAGAGGAGGGGGAGAGCAGAGCGCTACACACAGGTGCAGAGAGAGGGGGGGAGAGCAGAGCGCTACACACAGGAGCAGAGAGAGGGGGGGAGAGCAGAGCGCTACACACTGGAGCAGAGAGAGGGGGGGGGAGAGCAGAGCGTTACACACAGGAACAGAGAGAGGGGGAGCAGAGCGCTACACACAGGAGCAGAGAGAGGGGGGAAGAGCAGAGCGCTACACACTGGAGCAGAGAGAGGGGGGGAGAGCAGAGCGCTACACACAGGAGCAGAGTGAGGGGGGGGAGAGCAGAGCGTTACACACAGGAACAGAGAGAGGGGGGAGCAGAGCGCTACACACAGGAGCAGAGAGAGGGGGGGAGAGCAGAGCGCTACACACAGGAGCAGAGAGAGGAGGGGGAGAGCAGAGCGCTACACACAGGAGCAGAGAGAGGGGGGAGAGCAGAGCGCTACACACAGGAGCAGAGAGAGGAGGGGGAGAGCAGAGCGCTACACACAGGAGCAGAGAGAGGGGGGAGAGCAGAGCGCTACACACAGGAGCAGAGAGAGGAGGGGGAGAGCAGAGCGCTACACACAGGAGCCGATAGAGAGGGAGAGAGCAGAGCGTTACACACAGGAGCAGAGAGAGGGGGGGAGAGCAGAGCGCTACACACAGGAACAGAGAGAGAGGGAGAGAGCAGAGCGCTACACACAGGAGCAGAGAGAGGGGGGAACAGAGCGTTACACACAGGAACAGAGAGAGGGGGGAACAGAGCGTTACACTCAGGAACAGAGCATTACACACAGGAACAGAGACAGGAGGGGGAGAGCAGAGCGCTACACACAGGAGCAGAGAGAGGGGGGGAGCAGAGCGTTACACACAGGAACAGAGACAGGAGGGGGAGAGCAGAGCGCTACACACAGGAGCAGAGAGAGGGGGAGAGAGCAGAGCGTTACACACAGGAGCAGAGAGAGGGGGGGAGAGCAGAGCACTACACACAGGAACAGAGAGAGAGGGAGAGAGCAGAGCGCTACACACAGGAGCAGAGAGAGGGGGGAACAGAGCGTTACACACAGGAACAGAGAGAGGGGGGAACAGAGCGTTACACACAGGAGCAGAGCGTTACACACAGGAGCAGAGAGAGGGGAGAACAGAGCTTTACACACAGGAGCAGAGAGAGGGGGAACAGAGCGTTACATACAGGAGCAGAGCGTTACACACAGGAGCAGAGAGAGGGGGGAACAGAGCGTTACACACAGGAGCAGAGCGTTACACACAGGAGCAGAGCGTTACACACAGGAGCAGAGAGAGGGGGGAACAGAGCGTTACACACAGGAGCAGAGAGCGGGGGGAACAGAGCGTTACACACAGGAGCAGAGCGTTACACACAGGAGCAGAGAGAGGGGGGAACAGAGCGTTACAAACAGGAGCAGAGAGAGGGGGGAACAGACCATTACACACAGGAGCAGAGAGAGGGGGGAACAGAGCGTTACACAAAGGAGCAGAGAGAGGGGGGAACAGAGCGTTACACACAGGAGCAGAGCGTTACACACAGGAGCAGAGAGAGGGGGGAACAGAGCGTTACACACAGGATCAGAGCATTACACACAGGAGCAGAGAGAGGGGGGAACAGAGCATTACACACAGGAGCAGAGAGAGGGGGGGGAGAGCAGAGCGCTACACACAGGAGCAGAGAGAGGAGGGGGAGAGCAGAGCGCTACACACAGGAGCAGAGAGAGGGGGGGGAGAGCAGAGCGCTACACACTGGAGCAGAGAGAGGGGGGGGAGAGCAGAGCGCTACACACAGGAGCAGAGAGAGGGGGGAGAGAAGAGCGTTACACACAGGAACAGAGAGGAGGGGGAGAGCAGAGCGCTACACACAGGAGCAGAGAGAGGGGGAGAGCAGAGCGCTACACACAGGAGCAGAGAGAGGAGGGGGAGAGCAGAGCGCTACACACAGGAGCAGAGAGAGGGGGGGAGAGCAGAGCGCTACACACTGGAGCAGAGAGAGGGGGGGGAGAGCAGAGCGCTACACACAGGAGCAGAGAGAGGAGGGGGAGAGCAGAGCGCTACACACAGGAGCAGAGAGGGGGGGGGAGAGCAGAGCGTTACACACAGGAGCAGAGAGAGGAGGGAGCAGAGCGCTACACACAGGAGCAGAGAGGGGGGGGAGAGCAGAGCGTTACACACAGGAGCAGAGAGAGGGGGGAGCAGAGCGCTACACATAGGAGCAGAGAGAGGGGGGGAGAGCAGAGCGTTACACACAGGATCTGAGAGAGGGGGGAGAGCAGAGCGCTACACACAGGAGCAGAGAGAGGGGGGTGGAGAGCAGAGCGCTACACATTGGAGCAGAGAGAGGGGGGGAGAGCAGAGCGCTACACACAGGAGCAGAGAGAGGGGGAGAGAGCAGAGCGCAACACACAGGAGCAGAGAGAGGGGGGGGAGAGCAGAGCGCTACACATAGGAGCAGAGAGAGGGGGGGAGAGCAGAGCGCTACACACAGGAGCAGAGAGAGGGGGGTAGAGCAGAGCGTTACACACAGGAACAGAGAGAGGGGGGAGCAGAGCGCTACACACAGGAGCAGAGAGAGGAGGGGAGAGCAGAGCGCTACACACAGGAGCAGATAGAGGAGGGGGAGAGCAGAGCGCTACACACGGAGCAGAGAGAGGGGGGGAGAGCAGAGCGTTACACACAGGAACAGAGAGAGGGGGGAGCAGAGCGCTACACACAGGAGCAGAGAGAGGGGGGAGAGCAGAGCGCTACACACAGGAGCAGAGAGAGGAGGGGGAGAGCAGAGCGCTACACACAGGAGCAGAGAGAGGGGGGGGAGAGCAGAGCGCTACACACAGGAGCAGAGAGAGGAGGGGGAGAGCAGAGCGCTACACACAGGAGCAGAGAGAGGGGGGGGGAGAGCAGAGCGCTACACACTGGAGCAGAGAGAGGGGGGAGAGAGCAGAGCGCTACACACAGGAGCAGAGAGAGGAGGGGGAGAGCAGAGCGCTACACACAGGAGCAGAGAGAGGAGGGGGAGAGCAGAGCGCTACACACTGGAGCAGAGAGAGGGGGGGGAGAGCAGAGCGCTACACACAGGAGCAGAGAGAGGAGGGGGAGAGCAGAGCGCTACACACAGGAGCAGAGAGAGGGGGGAGAGAGCAGAGAGCGCTACACACAGGAGCAGAGAGAGGGGGGCGAGCAGAGCGCTACACACAGGAGCAGAGAGAGGAGGGGGAGAGCAGAGCGCTACACACAGGAGCAGAGAGAGGGGGGGAGAACAGAGCGCTACACACAGAAGCAGAGAGAGGGGGGGAACAGAGCGTTACACACAGGAGCAGAGAGAGGGGGAGAGAGCGAGCGCAACACACAGGAGCAGAGAGAGGGGGGGAGAGCAGAGCGCTACACATAGGAGCAGAGAGAGGGGGGGAGAGCAGAGCGCTACACACAGGAGCAGAGAGAGGGGGGTAGAGCAGAGCGTTACACACAGGAACAGAGAGAGGGGGGAGCAGAGCGCTACACACAGGAGCAGAGAGAGGAGGGGAGAGCAGAGCGCTACACACAGGAGCAGATAGAGGAGGGGGAGAGCAGAGCGCTACACACGGAGCAGAGAGAGGGGGGGAGAGCAGAGCGTTACACACAGGAACAGAGAGAGGGGGGAGCAGAGCGCTACACACAGGAGCAGAGAGAGGGGGGAGAGCAGAGCGCTACACACAGGAGCAGAGAGAGGAGGGGGAGAGCAGAGCGCTACACACAGGAGCAGAGAGAGGGGGGGGAGAGCAGAGCGCTACACACAGGAGCAGAGAGAGGAGGGGGAGAGCAGAGCGCTACACACAGGAGCAGAGAGAGGGGGGGGAGAGCAGAGCGCTACACACTGGAGCAGAGAGAGGGGGGGAGAGCAGAGCGCTACACACAGGAGCAGAGAGAGGGGGGAGAGAAGAGCGTTACACACAGGAACAGAGAGGAGGGGGAGAGTAGAGCGCTACACACAGGAGCAGAGAGAGGGGGAGAGCAGAGCGCTACACACAGGAGCAGAGAGAGGAGGGGGAGAGCAGAGCGCTACACACAGGAGCAGAGAGAGGGGGGAGAGAGCAGAGCGCTACACACAGGAGCAGAGAGAGGAGGGGGAGAGCAGAGCGCTACACACAGGAGCAGAGAGAGGAGGGGGAGAGCAGAGCGCTACACACTGGAGCAGAGAGAGGGGGGGGAGAGCAGAGCGCTACACACAGGAGCAGAGAGAGGAGGGGGAGAGCAGAGCGCTACACACAGGAGCAGAGAGAGGGGGGAGAGAGCAGAGAGCGCTACACACAGGAGCAGAGAGAGGGGGGCGAGCAGAGCGCTACACACAGGAGCAGAGAGAGGAGGGGGAGAGCAGAGCGCTACACACAGGAGCAGAGAGAGGGGGGGAGAACAGAGCGCTACACACAGAAGCAGAGAGAGGGGGGGGAACAGAGCGTTACACACAGGAACAGAGAGAGGGGGGAGAGTAGAGCGCTACACACAGGAGCAGAGAGAGGGGAGAGAGTAGAGCGCTACACACAGGAGCAGAGAGAGATGGAGAGAGCAGAGCGCTACACACTGGAGCAGAGAGAGGGGGGGGAGAGCAGAGCGCTACACACAGGAGCAGAGAGAAGAGGGGGAGAGCAGAGCGATACACACAGGAGCAGAGAGAGGGGGGAGAGAGCAGAGAGCGCTACACACAGGAGCAGAAAGAGGGGGGAGAGAGCAGAGCGCTACACACAGGAGCAGAGAGAGGAGGGGGAGAGCAGAGCGCTACACACAGGTGCAGAGAGAGGGGGGGAGAGCAGAGCGCTACACACAGGAGCAGAGAGAGGGGGGGAGAGCAGAGCGCTACACACTGGAGCAGAGAGAGGGGGGGGGAGAGCAGAGCGTTACACACAGGAACAGAGAGAGGGGGAGCAGAGCGCTACACACAGGAGCAGAGAGAGGGGGGAAGAGCAGAGCGCTACACACTGGAGCAGAGAGAGGGGGGGAGAGCAGAGCGCTACACACAGGAGCAGAGTGAGGGGGGGAGAGCAGAGCGTTACACACAGGAACAGAGAGAGGGGGGAGCAGAGCGCTACACACAGGAGCAGAGAGAGGGGGGGAGAGCAGAGCGCTACACACAGGAGCAGAGAGAGGAGGGGGAGAGCAGAGCGCTACACACAGGAGCAGAGAGAGGGGGGAGAGCAGAGCGCTACACACAGGAGCAGAGAGAGGAGGGGGAGAGCAGAGCGCTACACACAGGAGCAGAGAGAGGGGGGAGAGCAGAGCGCTACACACAGGAGCAGAGAGAGGAGGGGGAGAGCAGAGCGCTACACACAGGAGCCGATAGAGAGGGAGAGAGCAGAGCGTTACACACAGGAGCAGAGAGAGGGGGGGAGAGCAGAGCGCTACACACAGGAACAGAGAGAGAGGGAGAGAGCAGAGCGCTACACACAGGAGCAGAGAGAGGGGGGAACAGAGCGTTACACACAGGAACAGAGAGAGGGGGGAACAGAGCGTTACACTCAGGAACAGAGCATTACACACAGGAACAGAGACAGGAGGGGGAGAGCAGAGCGCTACACACAGGAGCAGAGAGAGGGGGGGAGCAGAGCGTTACACACAGGAACAGAGACAGGAGGGGGAGAGCAGAGCGCTACACACAGGAGCAGAGAGAGGGGGAGAGAGCAGAGCGTTACACACAGGAGCAGAGAGAGGGGGGGAGAGCAGAGCACTACACACAGGAACAGAGAGAGAGGGAGAGAGCAGAGCGCTACACACAGGAGCAGAGAGAGGGGGGAACAGAGCGTTACACACAGGAACAGAGAGAGGGGGGAACAGAGCGTTACACACAGGAGCAGAGCGTTACACACAGGAGCAGAGAGAGGGGAGAACAGAGCTTTACACACAGGAGCAGAGAGAGGGGGAACAGAGCGTTACATACAGGAGCAGAGCGTTACACACAGGAGCAGAGAGAGGGGGGAACAGAGCGTTACACACAGGAGCAGAGCGTTACACACAGGAGCAGAGCGTTACACACAGGAGCAGAGAGAGGGGGGAACAGAGCGTTACACACAGGAGCAGAGAGCGGCGGGAACAGAGCGTTACACACAGGAGCAGAGCGTTACACACAGGAGCAGAGAGAGGGGGGAACAGAGCGTTACAAACAGGAGCAGAGAGAGGGGGGAACAGACCATTACACACAGGAGCAGAGAGAGGGGGGAACAGAGCGTTACACAAAGGAGCAGAGAGAGGGGGGAACAGAGCGTTACAAACAGGAGCAGAGCGTTACACACAGGAGCAGAGAGAGGGGGGAACAGAGCGTTACACACAGGATCAGAGCATTACACACAGGAGCAGAGAGAGGGGGGAACAGAGCATTACACACAGGAGCAGAGAGAGGGGGGGGAGAGCAGAGCGCTACACACAGGAGCAGAGAGAGGAGGGGGAGAGCAGAGCGCTACACACAGGAGCAGAGAGAGGGGGGGGAGAGCAGAGCGTTACACACAGGAGCAGAGAGAGGGGGGGAGAGCAGAGCACTACACACAGGAACAGAGAGAGAGGGAGAGAGCAGAGCGCTACACACAGGAGCAGAGAGAGGGGGGAACAGAGCGTTACACACAGGAACAGAGAGAGGGGGGAACAGAGCGTTACACACAGGAGCAGAGCGTTACACACAGGAGCAGAGAGAGGGGAGAACAGAGCTTTACACACAGGAGCAGAGAGAGGGGGAACAGAGCGTTACATACAGGAGCAGAGCGTTACACACAGGAGCAGAGAGAGGGGGGAACAGAGCGTTACACACAGGAGCAGAGCGTTACACACAGGAGCAGAGCGTTACACACAGGAGCAGAGAGAGGGGGGAACAGAGCGTTACACACAGGAGCAGAGAGCGGGGGGAACAGAGCGTTACACACAGGAGCAGAGCGTTACACACAGGAGCAGAGAGAGGGGGGAACAGAGCGTTACAAACAGGAGCAGAGAGAGGGGGGAACAGACCATTACACACAGGAGCAGAGAGAGGGGGGAACAGAGCGTTACACAAAGGAGCAGAGAGAGGGGGGAACAGAGCGTTACACACAGGAGCAGAGCGTTACACACAGGAGCAGAGAGAGGGGGGAACAGAGCGTTACACACAGGATCAGAGCATTACACACAGGAGCAGAGAGAGGGGGGAACAGAGCATTACACACAGGAGCAGAGAGAGGGGGGGAGAGCAGAGCGCTACACACAGGAGCAGAGAGAGGAGGGGGAGAGCAGAGCGCTACACACAGGAGCAGAGAGAGGGGGGGGAGAGCAGAGCGCTACACACTGGAGCAGAGAGAGGGGGGGAGAGCAGAGCGCTACACACAGGAGCAGAGAGAGGGGGGAGAGAAGAGCGTTACACACAGGAACAGAGAGGAGGGGGAGAGCAGAGCGCTACACACAGGAGCAGAGAGAGGGGGAGAGCAGAGCGCTACACACAGGAGCAGAGAGAGGAGGGGGAGAGCAGAGCGCTACACACAGGAGCAGAGAGAGGGGGGGAGAGCAGAGCGCTACACACTGGAGCAGAGAGAGGGGGGGGAGAGCAGAGCGCTACACACAGGAGCAGAGAGAGGAGGGGGAGAGCAGAGCGCTACACACAGGAGCAGAGAGGGGGGGGGAGAGCAGAGCGTTACACACAGGAGCAGAGAGAGGAGGGAGCAGAGCGCTACACACAGGAGCAGAGAGGGGGGGGAGAGCAGAGCGTTACACACAGGAGCAGAGAGAGGGGGGAGCAGAGCGCTACACATAGGAGCAGAGAGAGGGGGGGAGAGCAGAGCGTTACACACAGGATCTGAGAGAGGGGGGAGAGCAGAGCGCTACACACAGGAGCAGAGAGAGGGGGGTGGAGAGCAGAGCGCTACACATTGGAGCAGAGAGAGGGGGGGAGAGCAGAGCGCTACACACAGGAGCAGAGAGAGGGGGAGAGAGCAGAGCGCAACACACAGGAGCAGAGAGAGGGGGGGAGAGCAGAGCGCTACACATAGGAGCAGAGAGAGGGGGGGAGAGCAGAGCGCTACACACAGGAGCAGAGAGAGGGGGGTAGAGCAGAGCGTTACACACAGGAACAGAGAGAGGGGGGAGCAGAGCGCTACACACAGGAGCAGAGAGAGGAGGGGAGAGCAGAGCGCTACACACAGGAGCAGATAGAGGAGGGGGAGAGCAGAGCGCTACACACGGAGCAGAGAGAGGGGGGGAGAGCAGAGCGTTACACACAGGAACAGAGAGAGGGGGGAGCAGAGCGCTACACACAGGAGCAGAGAGAGGGGGGAGAGCAGAGCGCTACACACAGGAGCAGAGAGAGGAGGGGGAGAGCAGAGCGCTACACACAGGAGCAGAGAGAGGGGGGGGAGAGCAGAGCGCTACACACAGGAGCAGAGAGAGGAGGGGGAGAGCAGAGCGCTACACACAGGAGCAGAGAGAGGGGGGGGAGAGCAGAGCGCTACACACTGGAGCAGAGAGAGGGGGGAGAGAGCAGAGCGCTACACACAGGAGCAGAGAGAGGAGGGGGAGAGCAGAGCGCTACACACAGGAGCAGAGAGAGGAGGGGGAGAGCAGAGCGCTACACACTGGAGCAGAGAGAGGGGGGGGAGAGCAGAGCGCTACACACAGGAGCAGAGAGAGGAGGGGGAGAGCAGAGCGCTACACACAGGAGCAGAGAGAGGGGGGAGAGAGCAGAGAGCGCTACACACAGGAGCAGAGAGAGGGGGGCGAGCAGAGCGCTACACACAGGAGCAGAGAGAGGAGGGGGAGAGCAGAGCGCTACACACAGGAGCAGAGAGAGGGGGGGAGAACAGAGCGCTACACACAGAAGCAGAGAGAGGGGGGGAACAGAGCGTTACACACAGGAACAGAGAGAGGGGGGAGAGTAGAGCGCTACACACAGGAGCAGAGAGAGGGGAGAGAGTAGAGCGCTACACACAGGAGCAGAGAGAGATGGAGAGAGCAGAGCGCTACACACTGGAGCAGAGAGAGGGGGGGGAGAGCAGAGCGCTACACACAGGAGCAGAGAGAAGAGGGGGAGAGCAGAGCGATACACACAGGAGCAGAGAGAGGGGGGAGAGAGCAGAGAGCGCTACACACAGGAGCAGAAAGAGGGGGGAGAGAGCAGAGCGCTACACACAGGAGCAGAGAGAGGAGGGGGAGAGCAGAGCGCTACACACAGGTGCAGAGAGAGGGGGGGAGAGCAGAGCGCTACACACAGGAGCAGAGAGAGGGGGGGAGAGCAGAGCGCTACACACTGGAGCAGAGAGAGGGGGGGGGAGAGCAGAGCGTTACACACAGGAACAGAGAGAGGGGGAGCAGAGCGCTACACACAGGAGCAGAGAGAGGGGGGAAGAGCAGAGCGCTACACACTGGAGCAGAGAGAGGGGGGGAGAGCAGAGCGCTACACACAGGAGCAGAGTGAGGGGGGGAGAGCAGAGCGTTACACACAGGAACAGAGAGAGGGGGGAGCAGAGCGCTACACACAGGAGCAGAGAGAGGGGGGGAGAGCAGAGCGCTACACACAGGAGCAGAGAGAGGAGGGGGAGAGCAGAGCGCTACACACAGGAGCAGAGAGAGGGGGGAGAGCAGAGCGCTACACACAGGAGCAGAGAGAGGAGGGGGAGAGCAGAGCGCTACACACAGGAGCAGAGAGAGGGGGGAGAGCAGAGCGCTACACACAGGAGCAGAGAGAGGAGGGGGAGAGCAGAGCGCTACACACAGGAGCCGATAGAGAGGGAGAGAGCAGAGCGTTACACACAGGAGCAGAGAGAGGGGGGGAGAGCAGAGCGCTACACACAGGAACAGAGAGAGAGGGAGAGAGCAGAGCGCTACACACAGGAGCAGAGAGAGGGGGGAACAGAGCGTTACACACAGGAACAGAGAGAGGGGGGAACAGAGCGTTACACTCAGGAACAGAGCATTACACACAGGAACAGAGACAGGAGGGGGAGAGCAGAGCGCTACACACAGGAGCAGAGAGAGGGGGGGAGCAGAGCGTTACACACAGGAACAGAGACAGGAGGGGGAGAGCAGAGCGCTACACACAGGAGCAGAGAGAGGGGGAGAGAGCAGAGCGTTACACACAGGAGCAGAGAGAGGGGGGGAGAGCAGAGCACTACACACAGGAACAGAGAGAGAGGGAGAGAGCAGAGCGCTACACACAGGAGCAGAGAGAGGGGGGAACAGAGCGTTACACACAGGAACAGAGAGAGGGGGGAACAGAGCGTTACACACAGGAGCAGAGCGTTACACACAGGAGCAGAGAGAGGGGAGAACAGAGCTTTACACACAGGAGCAGAGAGAGGGGGAACAGAGCGTTACATACAGGAGCAGAGCGTTACACACAGGAGCAGAGAGAGGGGGGAACAGAGCATTACACACAGGAGCAGAGCGTTACACACAGGAGCAGAGCGTTACACACAGGAGCAGAGAGAGGGGGGAACAGAGCGTTACACACAGGAGCAGAGAGCGGGGGGAACAGAGCGTTACACACAGGAGCAGAGCGTTACACACAGGAGCAGAGAGAGGGGGGAACAGAGCGTTACAAACAGGAGCAGAGAGAGGGGGGAACAGACCATTACACACAGGAGCAGAGAGAGGGGGGAACAGAGCGTTACACACAGGATCAGAGCATTACACACAGGAGCAGAGAGAGGGGGGAACAGAGCGTTACACACAGGAGCAGAGCATTACACACAGGAGCAGAGAGAGGGGGGAACAGAGCGTTACACACAGGAGCAGAGAGAGGGGGGAACAGAGCGTTACACACAGGAGCAGAGAGAGGGGGGAACAGACCGTTACACACAGGAGCAGAGAGAGGGGGGAACAGAGCGTTACACAAAGGAGCAGAGAGAGGGGGGAACAGAGCGTTACACACAGGAGCAGAGCGTTACACACAGGAGCAGAGAGAGGGGGGAACAGAGCGTTACACACAGGATCAGAGCATTACACACAGGAGCAGAGAGAGGGGGGAACAGAGCGTTACACACAGGAGCAGAGAGAGGGGGGAACAGACCGTTACACACAGGAGCAGAGAGAGGGGGGAACAGAGCATTACACACAGGAGCAGAGATAGGGGGGAACAGAACGTTACACACAGGAGCAGAGCGTTACACACAGGAGCAGAGAGAGGGGGGAACAGAGCGTTACACACAGGATCAGAGCGTTACACATAGGAGCAGAGAGAGGGGGGAACAGAGCGTTACACAGAGGAGCAGAGCGTTACACACAGGAGCAGAGAGAGGGCGCCCTGCAGGGGTCACTGTTACACACAGGAGCAGAGAGAGGGCGCCCTGCAGGGGTCACTGTTACACACAGGAGCAGAGAGAGGGCGCCCTGCAGGGATCACTGATACACACAGCATCTCGCGTAGCACATGACACTAACTTGTATATGGCCTGCTTGTCCGTCTCCATGGGGCTCTGGGTGTCATTGGGTGCTGGGCTCGCTGATCCCAGAGTCGTGTCCTGACACACAGGATCCTGCTCCATCTTAAACTGAGTTACAACTTGTATCTACACAAAGGAGAAAGAGAGCAGTACATCGCTGGGTCAGGGATCACAGGGCAGACAGGCAGGGGTTCAGGGTCACAGTTCATAGGGCAAACAAAGGGTGAGAGGTTATAGTCAAGGATCCCTAGTCAATAGTCAGAGGCTGAGCATGGGATCCCGGGTTAGAGGTCACAGCCAGGGTCAAAGATCATAGACAGTGTGACAGAAAGGGGCCCAGAGCCCAGCATATTAAAGGTTAAGCCGGTCCCTGGTCACTGACCGTTCTTTCCTGGGGCTTATCTGGCCCCCAGACCCCGGAGGTGCCCGTGTATACCTTGTAACTGCAAATCTTTTAATCCTGTGGGATATAAACTGTACCTAAGGATAACAATGTGATTGTACACACTGTAAGGCATAGCCAGGTCTCTGTACATGCGGGGGTGAGAATCCCTTTGTACACACTGTAAGGCATAGCCAGGTCTCTGTACATGCGGGGCTGAGAATCCCTTTGTACACACTGTAAGGCATAGCCAGGTCTCTGTACATGCGGGGCTGAGAATCCCTTTGTACACACTGTAAGGCATAGCCAGGTCTCTGTACATGCGGGGCTGAGAATCCCTTTGTACACACTGTAAGGCATAGCCAGGTCTCTGTACATGCGGGGCTGAGAATCCCTTTGTACACACTGTAAGGCATAGCCAGGTCTCTGTACATGCGGGGCTGAGAATCCCTTTGTACACACTGTAAGGCATAGCCAGGTCTCTGTACAGTACATGCGGGGCTGAGAATCCCTTTGTACACACTGTAAGGCATAGCCAGGTCTCTGTACATGCGGAGCTGAGAAACCCTTTGTACACACTGTAAGGCATAGCCAGGTCTCTGTACATGCGGGGCTGAGAATCCCTTTGTACACACTGTAAGGCATAGCCAGGTCTCTGTACATGCGGGGCTGAGAATCCCTTTGTACACACTGTAAGGCATAGCCAGGTCTCTGTACATGCGGGGCTGAGAAACCCTTTGTACACACTGTAAGGCATAGCCAGGTCTCTGTACATGCGGGGCTGAGAATCCCTTTGTACACACTGTAAGGCATAGCCAGGTCTCTGTACATGCGGAGCTGAGAATCCCTTTGTACACACTGTAAGGCATAGCCAGGTCTCTGTACAGTACATGCAGGGCTGAGAATCCCTTTGTACACACTGTAAGGCATAGCCAGGTCTCTGTACATGCGGGGCTGAGAATCCCTTTGTACACACTGTAAGGCATAGCCAGGTCTCTGTACATGCGGAGCTGAGAATCCCTTTGTACACACTGTAAGGCATAGCCAGGTCTCTGTACATGCGGGGGTGAGAAACCCTTTGTACACACTGTAAGGCATAGCCAGGTCTCTGTACATGCGGGGCTGAGAATCCCTTTGTACACACTGTAAGGCATAGCCAGGTCTCTGTACATGCGGGGCTGAGAATCCCTTTGTACACACTGTAAGGCATAGCCAGGTTTCTGTACATGCGGGGCTGAGAATCCCTTTGTACACACTGTAAGGCATAGCCAGGTCTCTGTACATGCGGGGCTGAGAATCCCTTTGTACACACTGTAAGGCATAGCCAGGTCTCTGTACATGCGGGGCTGAGAAACCCTTTGTACACACTGTAAGGCATAGCCAGGTCTCTGTACATGCGGGGCTGAGAATCCCTTTGTACACACTGTAAGGCATAGCCAGGTCTCTGTACATGCGGGGCTGAGAATCCCTTTGTACACACTGTAAGGCATAGCCAGGTCTCTGTACATGCGGGGCTGAAAATCCCTTTGTACACACTGTAAGGCATAGCCAGGTCTCTGTACATGCGGGGCTGAGAATCCCTTTGTACACACTGTAAGGCATAGCCAGGTCTCTGTACATGCGGGGCTGAGAATCCCTTTGTACACACTGTAAGGCATAGCCAGGTCTCTGTACATGCGGGGCTGAGAATCCCTTTGTACACACTGTAAGGCATAGCCAGGTCTCTGTACATGCGGGGCTGAGAATCCCTTTGTACACACTGTAAGGCATAGCCAGGTCTCTGTACATGCGGAGCTGAGAATCCCTTTGTACACACTGTAAGGCATAGCCAGGTCTCTGTACATGCGGAGCTGAGAATCCCTTTGTACACACTGTAAGGCATAGCCAGGTCTCTGTACATGCGGGGCTGAGAAACCCTTTGTACACACTGTAAGGCATAGCCAGGTCTCTGTACATGCGGGGCTGAGAATCCCTTTGTACACACTGTAAGGCATAGCCAGGTCTCTGTACATGCGGAGCTGAGAATCCCTTTGTACACACTGTAAGGCATAGCCAGGTCTCTGTACATGCGGGGCTGAGAAACCCTTTGTACACACTGTAAGGCATAGCCAGGTCTCTGTACATGCGGGGCTGAGAATCCCTTTGTACACACTGTAAGGCATAGCCAGGTCTCTGTACATGCGGGGCTGAGAATCCCTTTGTACACACTGTAAGGCATAGCCAGGTCTCTGTACATGCGGGGCTGAGAATCCCTTTGTACACACTGTAAGGCATAGCCAGGTCTCTGTACATGCGGGGCTGAGAATCCCTTTGTACACACTGTAAGGCATAGCCAGGTCTCTGTACATGCGGAGCTGAGAATCCCTTTGTACACACTGTAAGGCATAGCCAGGTCTCTGTACATGCGGGGCTGAGAATCCCTTTGTACACACTGTAAGGCATAGCCAGGTCTCTGTACATGCGGGGCTGAGAATCCCTTTGTACACACTGTAAGGCATAGCCAGGTCTCTGTACATGCGGGGCTGAGAATCCCTTTGTACACACTGTAAGGCATAGCCAGGTCTCTGTACATGCGGGGCTGAGAATCCCTTTGTACACACTGTAAGGCATAGCCAGGTCTCTGTACATGCGGGGCTGAGAATCCCTTTGTACACACTGTAAGGCATAGCCAGGTCTCTGTACATGCGGAGCTGAGAATCCCTTTGTACACACTGTAAGGCATAGCCAGGTCTCTGTACATGCAGAGCTGAGAATCCCTTTGTACACACTGTAAGGCATAGCCAGGTCTCTGTACATGCGGGGGTGAGAATCCCTTTGTACACACTGTAAGGCATAGCCAGGTCTCTGTACATGCAGAGCTGAGAATCCCTTTGTACACACTGTAAGGCATAGCCAGGTTTCTGTACATGCGGGGCTGAGAATCCCTTTGTACACACTGTAAGGCATAGCCAGGTCTCTGTACATGCGGGGCTGAGAATCCCTTTGTACACACTGTAAGGCATAGCCAGGTCTCTGTACATGCGGGGCTGAGAATCCCTTTGTACACACTGTAAGGCATAGCCAGGTCTCTGTACATGCGGAGCTGAGAATCCCTTTGTACACACTGTAAGGCATAGCCAGGTCTCTGTACATGCGGAGCTGAGAATCCCTTTGTACACACTGTAAGGCATAGCCAGGTCTCTGTACATGCGGAGCTGAGAATCCCTTTGTACACACTGTAAGGCATAGCCAGGTCTCTGTACATGCGGGGCTGAGAATCCCTTTGTACACACTGTAAGGCATAGCCAGGTCTCTGTACATGCGGGGCTGAGAATCCCTTTGTACACACTGTAAGGCATAGCCAGGTCTCTGTACATGCGGGGCTGAGAAACCCTTTGTACACACTGTAAGGCATAGCCAGGTCTCTGTACATGCGGGGCTGAGAATCCCTTTGTACACACTGTAAGGCATAGCCAGGTCTCTGTACATGCGGGGCTGAGAATCCCTTTGTACACACTGTAAGGCATAGCCAGGTCTCTGTACATGCGGAGCTGAGAATCCCTTTGTACACACTGTAAGGCATAGCCAGGTCTCTGTACATGCGGGGCTGAGAATCCCTTTGTACACACTGTAAGGCATAGCCAGGTCTCTGTACATGCGGGGCTGAGAATCCCTTTGTACACACTGTAAGGCATAGCCAGGTCTCTGTACATGCGGGGCTGAGAATCCCTTTGTACACACTGTAAGGCATAGCCAGGTCTCTGTACATGCGGGGCTGAGAATCCCTTTGTACACACTGTAAGGCATAGCCAGGTCTCTGTACATGCGGGGCTGAGAATCCCTTTGTACACACTGTAAGGCATAGCCAGGTCTCTGTACATGCGGGGCTGAGAATCCCTTTGTACACACTGTAAGGCATAGCCAGGTCTCTGTACATGCGGGGCTGAGAATCCCTTTGTACACACTGTAAGGCATAGCCAGGTCTCTGTACATGCGGGGCTGAGAATCCCTTTGTACACACTGTAAGGCATAGCCAGGTCTCTGTACATGCGGGGCTGAGAATCCCTTTGTACACACTGTAAGGCATAGCCAGGTCTCTGTACATGCGGGGCTGAGAATCCCTTTGTACACACTGTAAGGCATAGCCAGGTCTCTGTACATGCGGGGGCTGAGAATCCCTTTGTACACACTGTATGGCATAGCCAGGTCTCTGTAGACTCGGCAGCCCATATCTTGCGCACCGGGCAACTAAAGATTGCCGGTCATAGGAAGAATAACGTCCTCCTGGACCAGCCATCTTCAGATTTACCCAAACTAATATAAATGTGATCGCATAGTAAAATATCAGGTTTGTACGTTTGTCTGGAACAACTTGTCCTGCGGTCTTGAAAATTCAAGACTGTCTTTGAGCTGTGATTTCCCGCAAGAAATCCCAACACAAAGCCCAGTGATCCCACCGCTGCCACCAGAAAAAGCATGCCACGGGAGACCAGTACTTTTACACCGAAACCACCGGGATCACTAGCACCAGACAGGACAAGTTATTCTGGCACGACAGCAGACAAAACAAAGATGTACCAAACAAGATACCATACCAAATGGGGGCCTGGGGAGGAGACTCTAGTCTAGCTAGGTGCAGGGGCCTGGGGAGCAGTCTCTAGCCTCGCTAGGTGTAGGGGCCTGGGGAGTAGACTCTAGCCTCGCTAGGTGCAGGGGCCTGGGGAGGAGACTCTAGCCTCGCTAGGTGCAGGGGCCTGGGGAGTAGACTCTAGCCTCGCTAGGTGTAGGGGCCTGGGGAGTAGACTCTAGCCTCGCTAGGTGCAGGGGCCTGGGGAGTAGACTCTAGCCTCGCTAGGTGCAGGGGCCTGGGGAGTAGACTCTAGCCTCGCTAGGTGTAGGGGCCTGGGGAGTAGACTCTAGCCTCGCTAGGTGCAGGGGCCTGGGGAGGAGACTCTAGCCTCGCTAGGTGCAGGGGCCTGGGGAGGAGACTCTAGCCTCGCTAGGTGCAGGGGCCTGGGGAGGAGACTCTAGCCTCGCTTGGTGCAGGGGCTGCTTCAGGAAGGCTTGCCCTGTCCGCTTCTCGTCCAGGATATCAGAGTGCTGATCACACACAGCAGCCTCTGACATGTATCTCCAGCTGGTCACAGACAAGCTGCAAACTCCTTCCCAGAGTTTCCCCTCCATACAAATGTAACTCATGTGCAAATCCCATTACAAGTCTGCTATCTTAGAAATGAGTACATACAGTCACAATTTTGGATATACACTTTTGAGTCTAAACATCCAAAAAGATTTTAATGAACTTATTGAATTAACCCCTTTTTTAAGATGATGTAGACTGAAATTTGTTCTGATTTTTGGTGGCTATTCCTTTTGTATCATGTAAATAATTGTTATTTAATAATTATTTTATTTCATTTTAAAATGGAATTTTTACATATTTATTGCATTTGAGGTTTTTGTGGTTATGTTGTTTATATGTATTTATATGTATTTATATGTGCACATACCTTCCCCCTTTTCTCGTTGAGACCTTTATTTGTCCTACGTGGCTCACTTTTTATCTCCCCCTTTTTGAGTTGTCCTTTTCACTTTTGTATTGACATTAATATTATTCACTAATGATGCATTTGTATTAATTATTGATATTTTAGGTATTTACATAGATTACAGCACTCTTATTAGCCGCTCTAGGGTGGCGCATTAACTCCGTTTACAAATGGAGGCATTACATGATGTCTCTATTAGTATAGAGATTAACTACGTATAGAGAACACGGGTTGGTTACCAGTTCTGTACCTAATGCGCATGGGCTACTCTGTCCGTGACCTCCTGACGAAGCACGTGGTTGCGAAACGCGTAGAGGTCACGTAGGGGAGCTCTGCACATTCACCGATTGGCTGGAGGAGAGAAACCAGGAAGGAGCAGCAGTGTGATCCATCTGCCAGCGTGTTCGCGTTGCCCGGACTTATCTGCGTTCCCGTTTGGCACCCGCTGTTGCTTGTGGTCAGTACCTGCTCCCCCATTACGGTTCATTCAGCCTTTCGCTAATTTTGCACTTTATTAGTGTATTTTTCAGTGGGGAAGTTTTTTTCTCATTGCTTGTTTTTATTTTTATTTTTCCTTTTGGGTTTTGTGCTTCATTTGAAGCTAGCATATAGGGGTTAGCATCCCATTGGGAGTTTCCCTTTCATTATTTCATTATTTTATTATTATTTGTATTATTGTGTGGTGTTCAGCACAGTGCTAATTATTATTAGTAGTACTGTATTATTATTGTTGTTGTTTTGTGTGGTCAGTGTGACCAATTATTAATGATCAAGTATTAAGTTTTATGCTAATCCGCGGTGCGCTTGTCCGGTTTGTGTTTTTTCTATTGTGGGGAGGGCTCTTTCGGGGGCTCTCCTTATTAGGGGCAGTTGAGAAGTGGCTCCTGGGGCTGAAAGCTGCAAGAGGATAACAGATTTTTTAGAGAACAGCACGAGCGCGGAAAACTCATCTCTAACCCAGACTTGGGGATTGCATTAACAGGGAATAAAGGGCTTTGGCACACATTCTTAAATACATAGTGCATTATACATTCTCACATACATAGTGCATTATACATTCTCACATACATAGTGCATTATACATTCTCACATACATAGTGCATTATACATTCTCACATACATAGTGCATTATACATTCTTACATACATAGTGCATTATACATTCTTACATACATAGTGCATTATACATTCTCACATACATAGTGCATTATACATTCTCACATACATAGTGCATTATACATTCTCACATACATAGTGCATTACACATTCTCACATGCATAGTGCATTATACATTCTTACATACATAGTGCATTATACATTCTTACATACATAGTGCATTATACATTCTTATATACATAGTGCATTATACATTCTCACATACATAGTGCATTATACATTCTCACATACATAGTGCATTATACATTCTCACATGCATAGTGCATTATACTGTACATTCTTACATACATAGTGCATTATACATTCTTACATACATAGTGCATTATACATTCTTACATACATAGTGCATTATACATTCTTACATACATAGTGCATTATACATTCTTACATACATAGTGCATTATACATTCTCACATACATAGTGCATTATACATTCTTACATACATAGTGCATTATACATTCTTACATACATAGTGCATTATACATTCTTACATACATAGTGCATTATACATTCTCACATACATAGTGCATTATACATTCTTACATACATAGTGCATTATACATTCTCACATACATAGTGCATTATACATTCTTACATACATAGTGCATTATACATTCTTACATACATAGTGCATTATACATTCTCACATACATAGTGCATTATACATTCTCACATGCATAGTGCATTATACTGTACATTCTTACATACATAGTGCATTATACATTCTTACATACATAGTGCATTATACATTCTTACATACATAGTGCATTATACATTCTTACATACATAGTGCATTATACATTCTCACATACATAGTGCATTATACATTCTTACATACATAGTGCATTATACATTCTCACATACATAGTGCATTATACATTCTTACATACATAGTGCATTATACATTCTTACAT
Source organism: Ascaphus truei (assembly GCF_040206685.1). Taxonomy (NCBI): domain Eukaryota; kingdom Metazoa; phylum Chordata; class Amphibia; order Anura; family Ascaphidae; genus Ascaphus; species Ascaphus truei. Next base: position 178,937 of record NW_027453824.1, read on the forward strand.
ACATAGTGCATTATACATTCTAACATACATAGTGCATTGTGCATTCACGGTTCTCCCCCAGATATCAAATATATTTGGTTGCAATAAGCCTTACATAGGTGGCCAAGTTACACAGATTTAGGGGTAGCTAGCTGGGCTTCATCCCAGTTTTGTGATGCCAGCTAGTCCTGCCGTCACAATCAGAGATAGTAGGTTATACTGGTGATATCAGAGATAGTAGGTTATACTGGTGATAGAGATAGGAGGTTATACTGGTGATATCTGGGATAGGATATACTGGTGATATCTGGGATAGGATATCCTGGTGATATCTGGGATATGATATTCTGGTGATATCTGGAATAGGATATACTGGTGATATCTGGGATAGGATATCCTGGTGATATCTGGGATAGTATATACTGGTGATATCTGAGATAGGATATCCTGGTGATATCTGGGATAGGATATCCTGGTGATATCTGGGATATGATATCCTGGTGATATCTGGGATAGGTTATACTGGTGATATCTGGGATAGGTTATACTGGTGATATCTGGGATAGGATATACTGGTGATATCTGGGATAGGATATCCTGGTGATATCTGGGATAGGATATCCTGGTGATATCTGGGAGAGGATATACTGGTGATATCTCGGATAGGATATCCTGGTGATATCTGGGATAGGATATACTGGTGATATCTGGGATAGGATATACTGGTGATATCCGGGATAGGTGGTTATCCTGCTGATATCTGGGAGAGGATATACTGGTGATATCTGGGATAGGATATACTGGTGATATCTGGGATAGGATATCCTGGTGATATCTGGGATAGGAGATTATACTGGTGATATCTGGGATAGGATATCCTGGTGATATCTGGGATAAGATATACTGGTGATATCTGGGATAGGATATACTGGTGATATCTGGGATAGGAGATTATACTGGTGATATCTGGGATAGGATATCCTGGTGATATCTGGGATAGGATATACTGGTGATATCTGGGATAGGATATCCTGGTGATATCTGGGATAGGATATCCTGGTGATATCTGGGATAGGTTATACTGGTGATATCTGGGATAGGATATCCTGGTGATATCTGGGATAGGAGATTATACTGGTGATATCTGGGATAGGATATCCTGGTGATATCTGGGATAGGATATACTGGTGATATCTGGGATAGGATATCCTGGTGATATCTGGGATAGGATATCCTGGTGATATCTGGGATAGGATATACTGGTGATATCTGGGATAGGATATACTGGTGATATCTGGGATAGGAGATTATACTGGTGATATCTGGGATAGGATATCCTGGTGATATCTGGGATAGGATATACTGGTGATATCTGGGATAGGATATCCTGGTGATATCTGGGATAGGATATGCTGGTGATATCTGGGATAGGATATACTGGTGATATCTGGGATAGGATATACTGGTGATATCTGGGATAGGATATACTGGTGATATCTGGGATAGGATATACTGGTGATATCTGGGATAGGAGATTATACTGGTGATATCTGGGATAGGATATCCTGGTGATATCTGGGATAGGATATACTGGTGATATCTGGGATAGGATATCCTGGTGATATCTGGGATAGGATATCCTGGTGATATCTGGGATAGGTTATACTGGTGATATCTGGGATAGGTGGTTATACTGGTGATATCTGGGATAGGATATCCTGGTGATATCTGGGATAGGATATCCTGGTGATATCTGGGATAGGTTATACTGGTGATATCTGGGATAGGATATCCTGGTGATATCTGGGATAGGATATCCTGGTGATATCTGGGATAAGATATCCTGGTGATATCTGGGATAGGATATACTGGTGATATCTGGGATAGGATATACTGGTGATATCTGGGATAGGATATCCTGGTGATATCTGGGATAGGATATACTGGTGATATCTGGGATAGAATATACTGGTGATATCTGGGATAGGATATACTGGTGATATCTGGGATAGGATATACTGGTGATATCTGGGATAGGATATACTGATGATATCTGGGATAGGATATACTGGTGATATCTGGGATAGGATATACTGGTGATATCTGGGATAGGTTATACTGGTGATATCTGGGATAGGATATACTGGTGATATCTGGGATAGGTTATACTGGTGATATCTGGGATAGGATATACTGGTGATATCTGGGATAGGTTATACTGGTGATATCTGGGATAGGATATACTGGTGATATCTGGGATAGGTGGTTATACTGGTATATCTGGGATAGGATATACTGGTGATATCTGGGATAGGTTATACTGGTGATATCTGGGATAGGAGGTTATACTGGTGATATCTGGGATAGGATATCCTGGTGATATCTGGGATAGGTCATACTGGTGATATCTGGGATAGGATATCCTGGTGATATCTGGGATAGGATATTCTGGTGATATCTGGGATAGGATATCCTGGTGATATCTGGGATAGGATATCCTGGTGATATCTGGGATAGGATATACTGGTGATATCCGGGATAGGTGGTTATCCTGGTGATATCTGGGATAGGTTATACTGGTGATATCTGGGATAGGATATACTGGTGATATCTGGGATAGGATATCCTGGTGATATCTGGGATAGGATATCCTGGTGATATCTGGGAGAGGATATACTGGTGATATCTGGGATAGGTTATACTGGTGATATCTGGGATAGGATATACTGGTGATATCTGGGATAGGAGGTTATTATGGTGATATCTGGGATAGGAAATACTGGTGATATCTGGGATAGGAGGTAATCCTGGTGATATCTGGGATAGGATATCCTGGTGATATCTGGGATAGGATATCCTGGTGATATCTGGGATAGGATATACTGGTGATATCCGGGATAGGTGGTTATCCTGGTGATATCTGGGATAGGTTATCCTGGTGATATGTGGGATATGATATACTGGTGATATCTGGGATAGGAGGTTATTCTGGTGATATCTGGGATAGGATATACTGGTGATATCTGGGATAGGAGGTTATTCTGGTGATATCTGGGATAGGATATACTGGTGATATCTGGGATAGGATATCCTGGTGATATCTGGGATAGGATATCCTGGTGATATCTGGGATAGGATATCCTGGTGATATCTGGGATAGGATATACTGGTGATATCCGGGATAGGTGGTTATCCTAGTGATATCTGGGATAGGTTATACTGGTGATATCTGGGATAGGATATACTGGTGATATCTGGGATAGGATATCCTGGTGATATCTGGGATAGGATATCCTGGTGATATCTGGGAGAGGATATACAGGTGATATCCGGGATAGGTGGTTATCCTGGTGATATCTGGGATATGATATCCTGGTGATATCTGGGATAGGTTATACTGGTGATATCTGGGATAGGATATCCTGGTGATATCTGGGATAGGATATCCTGGTGATATCTGGGATAGGAGGTTATACTGGTGATATCTGGGATAGGATATACTGGTGATATCTGGGATAGGATATCCTGGTGATATCTGGGATAGGATATCCTGGTGATATCTGGGATAGGATATACTGGTGATATCTGGGATAGGATATACTGGTGATATCTGGGATAGGATATACTGGTGATATATGGGATAGGATATCCTGGTGATATCTGGGATAGGATATACTGGTGATATCTGGGATAGGATATCCTGGTGATACCTGGGATAGGATATACTGGTGATATCTGGGATAGGATATACTGGTGATATCTGGGATAGGATATACTGGTGATATCTGGGATAGGAGGTTATACTGGTGATATCTGGGATAGGATATACTGGTGATATCTGGGATAGGATATCCTGGTGATATCTGGGATAGGATATCCTGGTGATATCTGGGAGAGGTTATACTGGTGATATCTGGTATAGGATATACTGGTGATATCTGGGATAGGAGGTTATACTGGTGATATCCGGGATAGGAGGTTATACTGGTGATATCTGGGATAGGAGGTTATATTGGTGATATCTGGGATAGGATATCCTGGTGATATATGGTATAGGATATACTGGTGATATCTGGGATAGGATATACTGGTGATATCTGGGATAGTATATACTGGTGATATCTGGGATAGGAGGTTAAACTGGTGATATCTGGGATAGGATATACTGGTGATATCTGGGATAGGATATACTGGTGATATCCAGGATAGGTTATACTGGTGATATCTGGGATAGGAGGTTATACTGGTGATATCTGGGATAGGAGATTATACTGTTGATATCTGGGATAGGAGGTTATACTGGTGATATCTGGGATAGGTTATACTGGTGATATCTGGGATAGGAGGTTAAACTGGTGATATCTGGGATAGGATATACTGGTGATATCTGGGATAGGAGGTTATACTGGTGATATCTGGGATAGGATATACTGGTGATATCTGGGATAGGAGGTTATACTGGTGATATCTGGGATAGGTGGTTATACTGGTGATATCCGGGATAGGTTATCCTGGTGATATCTGGGATAGGTTACACTGGTGATATCCGGGATAGGAGGTTATACTGGTGATATCTGGGATAGGTTATCCTGGTGATATCTGGTATAGGATATACTGGTGATATCCGGGATAGGAGGTTATACTGGTGATATCTGGGATAGGTTATCCTGGTGATATCTGGTATAGGATATACTGGTGATATCTGGGATAGGAGGTTATACTGGTGATATCCGGGATAGGAGGTTATACTGGTGATATCTGGGATAGGAGGTTATACTGGTGATATCTGGGATAGGATATCCTGGTGATATATGGTATAGGATATACTGGTGATATCTGGGATAGGATATACTGGTGATATCTGGGATAGTATATACTGGTGATATCTGGGATAGGAGGTTAAACTGGTGATATCTGGGATAGGATATACTGGTGATATCTGGGATAGGATATACTGGTGATATCCAGGATAGGTTATACTGGTGATATCTGGGATAGGAGGTTATACTGGTGATATCTGGGATAGGAGATTATACTGTTGATATCTGGGATAGGAGGTTATACTGGTGATATCTGGGATAGGTTATACTGGTGATATCTGGGATAGGAGGTTAAACTGGTGATATCTGGGATAGGATATACTGGTGATATCTGGGATAGGAGGTTATACTGGTGATATCTGGGATAGGATATACTGGTGATATCTGGGATAGGAGGTTATACTGGTGATATCTGGGATAGGTGGTTATACTGGTGATATCTGGGATAGGATATCCTGGTGATATCTTCGATAGGAGGTTATACTGGTGATATCTGGGATAGGAGGTTATACTGGTGATATCTGGGATAGGATATACTGGTGATATCTGGGATAGGATATACTGGTGATATCTGGGATAGGATATACTAGTGATATCTGGGTTAGGTTATATTGGTGATATCTGGGATAGGATATACTGGTGATATCTGGGATAGGATATACTGGTGATATCTGGGATAGGTTATACTGGTGATATCCGGGATAGGTGGTTATACTGGTGATATCTGGGATAGGTTATACTGGTGATATCCAGGATAGGTGGTTATACTGGTGATATCTGGGATAGGTTACACTAGTGATATCTGGGATAGGTTATACTGGTGATATCTGGGATAGGTTATCCTGGTGATATCTGGGATAGGTTATCCTGGTGATATCTGGGATAGGATACACTAGTGATATCCGGGATAGGTTATACTGGTCATATCTGGGATAGGAGGATATACTGGTGATATCTGGGATAGGATATCCTGGTGATATCTGGGAAAGGATATACTGGTGATATCTGGGATAGGAAATACTGGTGATATCTGGTATAGGTTATACTGGTGATATCTGGGATAGGAGGTTATACTGGTGATATCTGGGATAGGAGATTATACTGGTGATATCTGGGATAGGTTATGTAGAGGGAGAGGGGGTTGGCCCGGTATTAAAGGGGTTGCACCCCATATGGCCACCCCCTGACCTCACCAGCGAGGCAAGGGGTTAACTGGACTGCGGTCCAGGAATGTGGCTTACACCTTGTCATGTCAGGAAACTGTATGTTCCCCTGTTCCCATGTTTTATTATAATCCTGTATTTTAAAGATGTTTTAAAGTGCATTTCTGTATCTCCAGTTCTGGAGGTCGCAGAGAGTTGATATTTGGCCAATATGTGGAGTCACTGTAGGCATTAAAAACTGGCAAATTTCGACCCACTGAGCCCACCAGAATGGAACTTATTAATATGTGTAGATATTAAAGTATATATGTGGTATTTTGGATCTGCTCTGGAAATGCAGACCATCTGCTAGGCTAATAGGTCATGAAGGGCAGCCGGCTGATTGAGCCTGAGCACCGTGATCAAAAATTAACTGCCTGATTGTTTACATCAAGTACTGATCAACAGATCAAGTACTAATCAACAGATCCTGCCACTCTAATTGTTACCTGAGGGTGGAGAATCATCAAACTGGAGTGGTTTGTAAGTGTTATGTCTACACCTACAAACAATGCAGATACTTCATTTGGTAAACTTGTCGTCGCCCCTGATCTAATTATGGGGCTACCCATAGAGTCCCAGTACACATGGGCTAATATGCTGGGGGGCATGGGTTAATCTGTGTCTCCACGTTAGGGATTGGATACAGATAATTGTTCACCAATAGTCTGTATTCAATGTTAAGAATAGGGTTACACAGGTATATAAACTGTGTCAACCCTACCGTTTTTAGTTCTTCTTCTGATACCATCTTGAATGTCACCAGATTGCTGGAGAATTGCTAGCTGATACTTCTCCATTCTCCAACCCTAAGTGTTACCTTCTTGTCTGTTAATTGTACTATATTTAAGGAATAAATTATATTTTATTATATCTAAGCCTCGTTCAATTCAACCCAGATATTTGGTGTTCATTATATCTTGTCATAAGCTACCGTAACAAGCTCTATAATTAACTGGTGGCAGCGGTGGGATTGAACTGAACCTGTATTACAGTGTACTGTAATTACCCTGTAATATAGTGGGAACTCGAAGAGAATTGCGAGTTCCTGGGTCTAAAGATATTGAACACACAGTAGTGCAACAGTTAACACAAGTTGTAACACCACCTCACTGCTGCAACCGTGAACCATGAGCGAGGCTGAAGGCTCATCCAACATGAGGACCCGAGCTCAGCTGAAGGACCAGTGCCGTGAATATGGACTGCCCTATGAGAACCAGGAGGTCACAGACATGGTTGACGCAATCAGTGACTATGAAGTCCGGCTTGCAGAGCCTCAGGATACGGCTCAGCTTGCCCTTATACAGCCACCCGGAGATCAGGGAAGGAACCCAGTGCCGGGGCGGCAGAATCCCGAAGGGGGAACGAGTGCACTTCCCGGGAGCAGTGCAACAGGAGGGGTACTGGTTGCTGCGGCTACCAGTCCGTTCACCCCTGAAATGTTGGCACTGATTACTGCGTGGGGAGACAGAGGGACACCGAAGGAGCGGCTGCAGTTTATCACTATGGCAGTGAACAGACCCGCTTATTGCCCCCCTGTCCAACCCAACAAAGATGAACTCAAACTGGACCAGCACAGTCTCACCAAGTTCGTGGAAGGTACTGATCAGATTGACAGTTTTCTAAAAAACTTTGAGACACAGTGTCGGCGGTACAAAGTGCTTCCCCAGCATAGGGTTTCACGTTTGGACCCCTTACTGTCCGGCTTGGCTAAGCAGACGATGATGGCGCTTCCAGATGAGTATGCTGATGACTATGACCACCTGAAAGAACTGTTATTGTTTCAGTACGGTTTTACCCCTGAAGCCTACCGGGGTAAATTCCGGCAGGAAGAGAGGCAGCCCCAGGAGTCCTATGTCACCTACGTGACCCGCATGGCTTTGTACGGGTTACGCTGGGTGGAGGGCTATGAGGCACGGACTTACCAACGCCTGCTGGACCGCATCTTTCAGGAGCAGCTCATGCAGCAGTGCCCGCCGGCGGTGAGGGCTTGGGTGTACGACAAGAAGCCCAAGACTTACCAGTAGGCGGTGAGGCTTGCAGACGACTATGTGGCCAGCCGAGCCCTGATGACCGCCAAAACAGTAGCCAAGGCGGCGGTGGCGGCACCGGCCAGAAAGTCTGCCAATACCCCCCAATGGACTCAGAGGCCGCCTGCGGGCAGCAGTCCACCGAAGGCGGGGGAGCTCCGGCACGAGCGCCGGTGCTACAACTGCAACCGCCCATGTCACATCAGACCAGATTGCCCGGAACCCCTGCGTTCCGGCAGACCCCATCAGGGGCAACGCACCCCAGCTGCGAAGCCGGTAGCCCGCGTGCGGGTGACTTCCACCACAGACTCCGGACCGGTCATGGAACCAACTCCCAGCGAGACGTCCCATGCAGCACCTGTCCCGGTTTCATCGGTGCCTACAGCCAGGAGCGGAGGACATCTCAGCGTGGACCTGCAGCAGACGGACGGCTGGAGCAGACATCTCACCCCGGTCACAGTCGGTGACCGGCAAGCAGTCGGCTTGCTGGATTCAGGAGCTGCAGTGACCCTGGTCCGCCCTGATATGGTCCGGCCAGAGGAATTGATCCCAGGCCCTGGGATACAGATCACTGTGGCCGACGGAGAGCCACGTTTCCTGCAAGTGGCCAGAATCTTTTTGGATTGGGGGGAGGGCCAGGGTGTGCGGGAGGTGGGGGTTTTACCTGGTTTGGATGCCGATGTTCTTCTTGGCAACGATCTGGGACCGATGACCTGCACCTACGACCGAGTGCCCAAACCCGCTGCAGTGGCGGCGGTTACCCAGAGCCAGACAGCGGCAATGTCGGCGGCGCAAGTCCCCCAGCCTTTGGGACCAACGTTAGCGGAGGGCGCAGAGGAGCCCGGGGAGGTAAGCCAGGATCAATTGCAACCACAGACTGACTTACTGTTTCCCCTCACCCTTCCCAATTCTCCGGACAATGACATGACTGGGGGGTGGCCAGAATTAGGAGCCCAGTTTAGGGAGGCAGTGAAGACAGACCCTACCCTGGCCGGCGTGAGACTTCGGGCGTCCGAATCTCAGGCAGGGGAAGGCACTGAGCACTGCCTATGGTATAAGGGACTCCTGTATAGAGAAGAAGGGAACCCGGGGATAGAGGAGGGATTGACCGGTAAGCGACAGCTAGTAGTGCCCCAGGGGTACCGACAGCAATTGTTACGGGTAGCTCACTCTATTCCGTTAGCGGGACATCAGGGGGTCAACAGAACGCGAGCCCGGTTATTACAGCGTTACTACAGGCCGGGGGCATCTCGAGATGTGGGCAATTTCTGCCGCTCTTGTGATGCCTGCCAGCGAGTGGGTAAGGCGGGCGACCGTGTGAAGGCACCCCTGAAACCCCTACCGATAATAGGGGAACCCTTCCAGAAAGTAGCGATGGATCTTGTAGGACCCTTATGATTCCTAGCAGGGAAGCGCTACATCCTCACGGTGGTGGATTTTGCCACCCGGTACCCTGAGGCGGTAGCGCTTGGCACCATAGATGCCAAGACAGTGGCAGCAGCTTTGCTGAACATTTTTTCTAGGGTAGGTTTCCCTAGTGAGGTCCAAACCGACCAGGGGTCGCAGTTCATGAGTGAACTGTTGTTACATTGTCTCTGGGATGCATGCGGTGTACAGCACCGGCGCACTACCCCTTACCATCCCCAGACAAACGGATTATGTGAGAGGTTTAACGGTACCCTGAAGCAGATGCTTCGGACCTTTATAGAGGCGGAGGGGAAGGACTGGGAGATTCACCTGCAGCACTTGCTGTTTGCATACCGAGAGGTACCGCAAGAATCTACAGGCTTTTCCCCCTTCGAGCTACTATATGGCCGCAGGGTACATGGACCTCTGGACCTATTCCGTGAGGGATGGGAAGGGGAGGCTACTGCTACTGATGAATTAGTGATCCAGTATGTAGTAGATCTCCGAGACCGGTTAGAGATGCTCATCTGGGTGGCCCAGGACCACCTCAGGGCCGCTCAGACCAGGCAGAAGCAATGGTATGACCGGAATGCCCGTAGCAGAGAATTCATCCTAGGACAGCAGGTGCTTGTTCTCAAACCCACTCGGGAGAACAAGTTGATGGCTGCCTGGTCGGGGCCGTACTCGGTTATTCGAAAGGTGAATGAGTACAACTACGTTGTACAGGTAGAGCCTGAGAGGCATAAGACATATCATGTTAATATGTTGAAAGAATACAGAGCACCGAGTATGGGAGCAGTAATGGCCATTTGTAGCCCACTGCTGGAGGATCCGGCGAGCAATGCTTTGCCTGATCTCCTAGGGGCGGCTAGGCAGGGACACACTGTGGAACAGGTGGAGATAGGGGCACAGTTAAGTGCTAGGCAGAAGGGAGAAGCCAGGGACATGCTAGCTAAGTATAGGGCCCTCTTCACTGACATGCTAGGGACCACACATCTCACCAAACACCCAGTACACACAGGGGACCTGCAGCCTCTGCATAAGCACGCTTATAGAGTGTCAGCAGAGGTCAAGACCAGTATGGAGAGGAAGATAGAGGAGATGCTGACCCTAGGGGTAATTACTCCGTCCCAGAGTCCTTGGGCAAGCCCGGTAGTTCTACTGTAGTCCCTAAGAAGGACAAGACCACCCGGTTTTGTGTGGACTACCGCTTGCTCAACGCTGGGACGGTGTCAGATGCCTACCCCATGCCCCGCATGGATGAGTTACTGGATGAACTCGCGGGGGCAAAGTATCTGACCACTATGGATTTGAGCAAAGGCTATTGGCAAATCCCACTGACCCTGGAGGCTAGGGAGAAGTCAGCATTCATCACTCCAAGTTTGTGGCTTCTATGAGTTTTTGGTGATGCCATTTGGGATGAAGAATGCCCCGGCTACCTTCCAACGCCTGGTCAATAGGTTACTGGAAGGGATGCAGAGCTATGCCAGGGCTTACTTAGATGACATTGCTGTCTTTAGTAATTACTGGGGCTCCCATTTAGGACATGTAGCTGCGGTGCTAGATAGGATCAGGGAGGCTGGGCTTACCTTGAAACCCACTAAGTGTATGGTAGGGATGGCAGAGGTCCTGTACTTAGGGCACAGGGTGGGTGGAGGGCACCTCAAACCAGAGCCAGCCAAGGTAGAAGCCATAGTTCAGTGGCCTGTTCCAAAAACCAAGAAACAGGCCATGGCATTTTTGGGCACCGCAGGGTACTATAGGAAATTTGTCCCACAGTACAGCGCCGTGGCCAAACCCCTGACTGATTTGACTAAGAAGCAACTGCCTGTGCTTATTACCTGGACTCCTGCCTGTGAAACTGCTTTCCAGGCACTGAAAACTGCGCTTGCTGGGGCCCCCATACTGGCTGCCCCAGACTATACCAAACATTTCCTCATACAGACTGATGCCTCGGACTATGGCATTGGGGCTGTGTTAAGCCAAGTGGGGGACGACAGTAGAGAGCACCCTGTGGTGTACCTCAGCGGAAAAGTACTCCCCAGAGAGGTGGCCTATGCCACCATTGAGAAAGAGTGCTTGGCCATTGTGTGGGCACTCAAAAAACTCCAGCCCTATGTGTATGGAAGGGCTTTCACAGTCCTCACAGACTACAACCCCCTGAGTTGGCTGCAGAGGGCATCAGGGGAGAATGCCAAGTTGCTAAGGTGGAGCTTGGCCTTGCAAGAGTTTGAATTTACTATTCAGCACAAAAAGGGTAGTGAAAACAGCAATGCTGATGGACTTTCACATCAGGATTATCCCTCTGAGACTAAGTTCATTAATGGTGCCAGCAGTGCCCAACTCCCCGTTAGGGCCAGTGGGCCACAGGTCACCCATTATGAAGGGGATGTGTAGAGGGAGAGGGGGTTGGCCCGGTATTAAAGGGGTTGCACCCCATATGGCCACCCCCTGACCTCACCAGCGAGGCAAGGGGTTAACTGGACTGCGGTCCAGGAATGTGGGTTACACCTTGTCATGTAAGGAAAATGTATGTTCCCCTGTTCCCATTTTTATTATAATCCTGTATTTTTTTTTTATTACTTAAGTTTTTATTGAGCATTTTCAAACATACAAAATAAGGTAAACACAACATATTACACAAAAGAAAAGGGGGTACAGTAATACAAATAAACTGGCTGTGGAACAATAGAGAGGAGGGAGAACGGGGGAGGGGGAAGGGGTAGCATTTGTACCAATATCGCACTGTATTCGACAAATGTAGAATGCCATTTGTAATATTCTCCTTAATTACAACGCATGATGAGTTATTGGAAGCAGCTTCCCAGATGTCTGTCCAGGTATCGAGATCTATACAGACGTTAAGATCCTTTTCCCAGGATACCATATAGTTATCGGGGGTTTGGTTGTTCTTGGTAGAGGATAAACTGTGCATAATCCTGTATTTTAAAGATGTTTTAAAGTGCATTTCTGTATCTCCAGTTCTGGAGGTTGCAGAGAGTTGATATTTGGCCAATATGTGGAGTCACTGTAGGCATTAAAAACTGGCAAATTTCGACCCACTGAGTCCAAAAGAATGGAACTTATTAATATGTGTAGATATTAAAGTATATATGTGGTATTTTGGACCTGCTCTGGAAATGCAGACCATCTGCTAGACTAATAGGTAATGAAGGTGTCAGGAATCGGTGTTCTCCACGCTCTACTCACACAGAGCACTCCCTCCCCGCAGGGAGCCCCTGGACACACAAAACAATCCTGCCTTACCGGCCTCCACGGCTCCCTGCCCCTGCCGCGGGATCACTCCCCTCGGCGATTCCTCTGTACAGCGCCGCGCGCGTCCACGCCCTCCTGTGCGCACACCTGCACCATCCACCGGCTCGGTTCACGCGCGTACACGAGTTACGGAGCACGCTCAGTCTGCACACTCTTCTTCCCGTCCCCCGGACCTCAGGCTCCACCCCCGCACACCACACGAGCATACTCAGGTTACCAACAAGACTCACCTGGCCTGTTATGCCTGCACCAATCTGCAGTGTCTCCCTGTAGCTCTTCCTGTCCCGCCTCCGTTCCTAATTGGACCTTCCTGCTTTATCTAGCTCCTCTCTGCTCTCAGTCTTTGCTCGACATAGTCTCTGCATGGAAGTACTTCTGGATTCTCTCAGTGTTTTCACAGGTTTTGACGCGGCTTGTACGACTACCCCTCTGGCTCTCGATCTCGGCACTCCTTGGACAACGCTCACTCTGGTAACCCCTTGAACACGGCTTGGACTACGACCTATCTCCACTCTCCACTCCCTGACATCGGCAAGGCATTCATCACTCTATCTCTACAACCGGTACCGGCAAGTATTGTCTACCTTACTACACCTGGCCTGGCAACACTTTATACCACACTCCTGACACTCTCCCTTTGCTGCGGGTGCGTGTATTACCACTTCCCCCTTCAGCTCAGGGGACGGGTCTGGTCTGCGTAACATTATGTCGAGCCCACAAGACGCAGACCAGACCGAACTTCAACAGTTTCTCTCCAATCTGCTTCAACAAAACCAGGCCATGGCGGATCAAATTGTGGCCCTTACACGCCAGGTCGCAGTACTCTCAGATCGAATACCGACCGCGACCTCGCCAGATGTAAGCCCCCACTCCGCAAGCGCAGTTAGCAGCTCAGATGTAAGGATTCCTCCCCCCAAGCCTTATGCAGGTGAACCGCAAGATTGTAGGGGTTTCCTAAACCAGTGTGAGGTGCAGTTTGAAATGGCCCCCCATCTCTACAATACTGATCGCAAGAAGGTAGCCTAAATTTATAACATCCTCACTGGCAGCGCCCTGGCTTGGGCTTCCCCGGTTTGGGAGCGACGTTCTGACCTTAGCCAAGATTACCCGGCATTTAAAGCCGAGTTCCAACGAGTATTCGATTCCCCCGCTCGTCAGGAGATGGCATCTGTTTCTCTCCTCCAGATCACTCAGGGACGGCGGATGGTGACACAGTATGCTGTGGAATTCCGGACTCTAGCAGCCGAGACTAACTGGGGACAAGAGGCTCTCGTCTCCGTGTTCTGGCAAGGCCTGGCAGATCCCATCTAGGACGAACTCTCTCGCCAATCCAGGCCGGATCAACTGGAGGTCCTGATTGATTTGGCCGTCCGAGTGAATCAACGCATTCAGGTACGCCGCTCAGAGCGTCAGCGCACTCGCTTCCATAACTTTCAAGTTCCGTTCTCCAGTACTCTCACCAGCACTCCTGCTCCCCCAAGTGCAACCACACCTCTTCGTCCTGCACTGGAGTTGCCAAAGCCAATGAAATTGGGGGTACACGCATCCGCACACCGATACGGCAGTTCCGCCACGCCGGGGGATTGTGTTTCTACTGCGGATCTATGGAACATCTGGTTCGGGAGTGTCCACTGTGTCCGGGAAACGGGAACACCCAGTGAGTACAGAGGGGCTCTCTCTGGGTGTAATGTCTCAACGTCCCCTTCATAAAAATGAACTCCCTAAGAAACTTACATTTCCAGTCTTCCTTTCAGGCGATAAGTTCAAGACTTCTACCGCCGCTTTCATTGACTCAGGAGCGGAGGAAACTTCGTGGATCTTGAATTCGCCAGGGTAAACCCCATACCACTCGTGAGAAAGAAGGTTCCCATCGCACTCGTCGGTATCGATGGACGTCCTCTTACCCCGGCCCACATCTCCTTAGAGACGGCTCCCTTGCTTCTGTCTTCACATCTGCACAAGGAGACCTTAGTTCTCGATGCCATTCACGCTCCTGGGATACCCATCACCCTTGGTCTTCCTTGGCTACAGCTTAACAATTCTCTCATTGACTGGACTTCCTCTGCTCCCATTTCCTGGAGGCCGAGGTCAGACGAGACTCATCAACTGCTGGCCAATACCTCTGTTCCCGAAGTTATTCTACCTTCCGTTTATCATCAATTCCGGGACGTTTTCAATAAGGTACAGTCAGACCTCTTGCCGCCACACAGGACTTACGATTGTCCGATCGATCTGGTTCCTGGTTACTCCCTACCCAAGTCCAACCCCCTACCCCTTGTCGTTACCAGAATCTCACGCTATGGATGAATATATCCAGGAGAATCTCAAGAAAGGCTTTAGTCGTCACTCCAATACCCCAGCAGGGGGTGGGTTTTTCTTCGTCAAGAAAAAGGCCGGGTCGTTTAGGCTTTGCATTAACTACAGGGGTTTAAACCAGATAACTATTAAAAATCGTTACCCCCTTCCCCTTATTACCGAACTGTTCGATAAATTACAGGGGGCCAAGATTTTTTCCAAGTTGGATCTGCGTGGTGCCTATAACCTGGTGCGCATCAGGAAGGGGGATGAATGGAAGACGGAATTCAACACGCGTAGTGGACACTACGAATATCTGGTAATGCCTTTCGGCTTATGTAATGCTCCTGCTGTCTTCCAGGATTTCATCAACGACATCTTTCGTAAGGTACTCAATATTTTTGTTATTGTATACTTGGATGATATCCTGATTTTTTCCAAAGATCTCCAGGACCATATACGCCACACCTCTTACGTCCTTTCCCGTCTCTGGGAACACCATTTGTACGCCAAACGGGAGAAGTGCACCTTTCATCAGACCTCTACTCCGTTCCTGGGGTACATCATTTCCGATGAGAGGTTTATGATGGACTCCGGTAAACTTCAAGCAGTCACTGAATGGCCAAGACCCAACTCTCTCAAGGCCATACAACGTTTTTTAGGCTTCGCTAATTATTATCGTAAGTTTATACGGAGTTTTTCCACCATTGTGGCACCCCTTACTGCGCTCACCAAAAAAGGAGCTGATCCTTCTGCTTGGTCATCCGAGGCCATCTCCGCCATCGAGACACTCAAGGAAGCCTTTATATCTGCACCTATTCTCCGTCATCCCGACATTGAACTTCCCTTCGTCCTGGAGGTCGACGCTTCTGATTGCGGCGCTGGTGCCGTTCTTTCCCAGAGACCCACGCCCCAAGATAAGTTACATCCCTGTGCATATTTTTCCAAGAAATTATCGTCTGCCGAGAGGAACTATGACGTGGGTAACAGGGAACTTCTGGCCGTGAAGATGGCTCTTCAAGAGTGGAGACACCTGTTGGAGGGGTCAAAAGAGCCGTTTACTATTCTCACGGACCACAAGAATCTTCTTTACATAGAGAACGCTCGACGCCTTGGTCCACGACAGGCTTGTTGGGCCCTTTTTTTTCCCCGATTCGATTTTCACCTTTCCTATATCCCCGGGACCAAGAACGTTAAGGCAGACGCACTCTCCCGAATACATTCTTCTGAAGAGAGGCCAGAGGAATCTTTGGAGACTATCCTTCCGCATGAGAGGATTATAGCCACATCTTCCTTTAAGAATCTTGACAAGATTTTGCATTCCCAGAGACGCATTCCCAAGGACTTGGTCGTTCCCGACAACAAACTCTTTGTACCTGCCAAATTTGTTCCAGAGGTCCTGTCTTGGGGTCACTCCTCTAAATCTGCAGGTCATCCAGGTTTTAAGAAGACTACTGATCTCATTCGTCGGAATTTCTAGTGGCCAAGGATGTCTCAAGATATTCTGGAATTTACCCGCGCCTGTCCCACGTGCGCTCAAAGCAAGACTCTCCGTCAAAAGCCTCAGGGTTTTCTGTTACCCCTTCCAGTTCCCGACCGCCTCTGGTCCCACATTTCGATGGACTTCATCGTGGAGTTGCCCAGGTCCATAGGAATGAACACTATCTTGATGGTCGTGGACAGGTTCTCAAAGATGTCCCATTTCATTCCACTTAAAGGATTACCCACCTCCCCCGCCCTTGCTGATATCTTTACGGAGCAGATTTTCCGGATTCATGGGATCCCTTCGTCCATTGTTTCTGACAGAGGTTCCCAGTTCATATCCAAATTTTGGAGAGCTTTCACGAAGAGATTGGGCATCTCTTCTTCTTTCTCTTCCGCCTATCATCCTCAGTCCAATGGACAAACGGAGAGAATCAATCAATCCCTGGAGAAGTACCTGAGATGTTTCATATCCGATTTCCAGGATGATTGGGCTCAACTCCTCTCTTGGGCAGAGTATGCCGTCAATTCTGCCAAAAACGAGTCCACCCGGGAGTCGCCCTTATTTATAAATTATGGGTTCCACCCTCCCTGTCTTCCCATCCCCAACATTCCTTCTGGAGTACCAGCCATAGATGAACGCATTTCTTCCCTCCAAACCGCATGGTCCAGGATTCAGTCTACCCTTCTCAACTCCTCCCGCAGGTCGAAACTACAGGCCGATCGTCGTCGTCGTTCGGTGCCCAGTTTCAAACCAGGGGATTTGGTATGGCTCTCCTCTAAGAATATCCACCTCAAGGTACCATCTCCTAAACTGGCACCTAAGTTCCTGGGTCCCTTCCCTATTTGTGAACAAATCAATCCCGTGGCATTCCGGCTCCAACTACCACCCAGTATGAAGATTCCCAATGTCTTTCATGTGTCCCTCTTAAAACAATTTATCTCCAGTCACTTCTTTCCGGATCAGACTCGTAAACCGGATCCCATTACTGTACAAAATAACGAGGAATACGAGGTTCACTCTCTTTTGGATTCTCGCCTATCCAGGTGTCAGCTCCAGTTCTTGGTGCAGTGGAAGGGCTTTGGCCCTGAAGAGAGATCCTGGGTACCTTCAAAGGACATTCATGCCCCGGCCCTTCTTAAGTCCTTCAGGAAAAAGTTTCCAGAGAAACCGTTCTTGGACCGTCCTGAGGCCGTTCCTGAAGAGGGGGGTACTGTCAGGAATCGGCGTTCTCCACGCTCCTCACACAGAGCACTCCCTCCCCGCAGGGAGCCCCTGGACACACAAAACAATCCTGCCTTACCGGCCTCCACAGCTCCCCGCCCCTGCGGGATCACTCCCCTCGGCGATTCCTCTGTACAGCGCCGCGCGCGCCCACGCCCTCCTGCGCGCACACCTGCACCATCCACCGGCTCGGTTCACGCGCGTACACGAGTTACGGAGCACGCTCAGTCTGCACACTCTTATTCCCGTCCCCCGGACCTCAGGCTCCGCCCCCGCACACTGCACGAGCATACTCAGGTTACCAACAAGACTCACCTGGCCTGTTATGCCTGCACCAATCTGCAGTGTCTCCCTGTAGCTCTTCCTGTCCCACCTCCGTTCCTAATTGGACCTTCCTGCTTTATCTAGCTCCTCTCTGCTCTCAGTCTTTGCTCGACATAGTCTCTGTATGGAAGTACTTCTGGATTCTCTCAGTGTTTTCACAGGTTCTGACGCGGCTTGTACGACTACCCCCTCTCGCTTTCGATCTCGGCTCTCCTTGGACAACGCTCACTCTGGTAACCCCTTGAACACGGCTTGGACTACGACCTATCTCCACTCTCCACTCCCTGACCTCGGCAAGGCATTCATCACTCTATCTCTACAACCGGTACCGGCAAGTATTGTCTACCTTACTACACCTGGCCTGGCAACACTTTATACCACTCTCCGGACACGCTCCCTTTGCTGTGGGTGCGTGTATTACCACTTCCCCCTTCAGCTCAGGGGACGGGTCTGGTCTGCGGCCAGCACCGGCGTAACAGAAGGGCAGCCGGCTGATTGAGCCTAAGCACTGTGATCAAAAATTAACTGCCTGATTGTTTACATCAAGTACTGATCAACAGATCAAGTACTAATCAACAGATCCTGCCACTCTAATTGTTACCTGAGGGTAACAATAGAGTCCCAGTACACATGGGCTAATTTGCTGGGGGGCATGGGTTAATCTGTGTCTCCACGTTAGGGATTGGATACAGATAATTGTTCACCAATAGTCTGTATTCAATGTTAAGAATAGGGTTACACAGGTATATAAACTGTGTCAACCCTACAGTTTTTAGTTCTTCTTCTGATACCATCTTGAATGTCACCGGATTGCTGGAGAATTGCTATTGGATACTTCTCCATTCCCCAACCCTAAGTAAGTGTTACCTTCTTGTCTGTTAATTGTACTATATTGCTGTGTTCACCTTATTTAAGGAATAAATTATATTTTATTATATCTAAGCCTCGTTCAGTTCAACCCAGATATTTGGTGTTCATTATATCTTGTCATAAGCTACCGTGACAGGCTATACTGGTGAAATCTGGGATAGGATATCCTGGTGATATCTGGGATAGGATATCCTGGTGACATCTGGGATAGGATATCCTGGTGATATCTGGGATAGGTTATACTGGTGATATCTGGGATAGGATATCCTGGTGATATCTGGGATAGGATATACTGGTGATATCTGGGATAGGATATCCTGGTGATATCTGGGATAGGATATCCTAGTGATATCTGGGATAGGATATACTGGTGATATCTGGGATAGGATATACTGGTGATATCTGGGATAGGTTATACTGGTGATATCTGGGATAGGATATACTGGTGATATCTGGGATAGGAGGTTATACTGGTGATATCTGGGATAGGATATACTGGTGATATCTGGGATAGGATATACTGGTGATATCTGGGATAGGTGGTTATCCTGGTGATATCTGGGATAGGAATATCCTGGTGATATCTGGGATAGGATATCCTGGTGATATCTGCAATAGGTTATACTGGTGATATCTGGGATAGGATATACTGGTGATATCTGGGATAGGATATCCTGGTGATATCTGGGATAGGATATACTGGTGATATCTGGTATAGGATATCCTGGTGATATCTGGGATAGGTTATACTGGTGATATCTGGGATAGGATATCCTGGTGATATCTGGGATAGGATATCCTGGTGATATCTGGGATAGGTTATCCTGGTGATATCTGGGATAGGTTATACTGGTGATATCTGGGATAGGATATCCTGGTGATATCTGGGATAGGTTATACTGGTGATATCTGGGATAGGTTATACTGGTGATATCTGGGATAGGTTATACTGGTGATATCTGGGATAGGATATACTAGTGATATCTGGGATAGGTTATACTGGTGATATCTGGGATAGGATATCCTGGTGATATCTGGGATAGGATATACTGGTGATATCTGGGATAGGTTATACTGGTGATATCTGGGATAGGATATCCTGGTGATATCTGGGATAGGATATCCTGGTGATATCTGGGATAGGATATACTGGTGATATCTGGGATAGGATATCCTGGTGATATCTGGGATAGGATATACTGGTGATATCTGGGATAGGATATACTGGTGATATCTGGGATAGGAGATTATACTGGTGATATCTGGGATAGGATATCCTGGTGATATCTGGGATAGGATATCCTGGTGATATCTGGGATAGGTTATACTGGTGATATCTGGGATAGGTTATACTGGTGATATCTGGGATAGGATATCCTGGTGATTTCTGGGATAGGTTATACTGGTGATATCTGGGATAGGTTATACTGGTGATATCTGGGATAGGATATCCTGGTGATTTCTGGGATAGGATATACTGGTGATATCTGGGATAGGTTACACTGGTGATATGTGGGGGGAAGTGGTTGCCGTCACATTGTATGTTTGTAAGAGAGGAGGTACCTGCTGTTCCTCTGAGTAACTCTCCATTGTTAGATGCTCTGCAGACATCATGTTGAGATTGTGCACTGCACTCTCACATCATTATGGCACATGGAGGAGGCAGGACGGTGCGATGCTCTGCAGGTGACATAATAACATAGTATTACATGGAGGAGGCAGGGCGGTGCGATGCTCTGCAGTGACATAATAACATAGTATTACATGGAGGAGGAGGCAGGGCGGTGCGATGCTCTGCAGGTGACATAATAACATTGTATTACATGGAGGCGGCAGGGCGGTGCGATGCTCTGCGGGTGACATAATAACATATTTTAGTATTACATGGAGGAGGCAGGGCGGTGCGATGCTCTGCGGGTGACATAATAACATTTTAGTATTACATGGAGGAGGCAGGGCGGTGTGATGCTCTGCGGGTGACATAATAACATATTTTAGTATTACATGGAGGAGGCAGGGCGGTGTGATGCTCTGCGGGTGACATAATAACATATTTTAGTATTACATGGAGGAGGCAGGGTGGTGCGATGCTCTGCGGGTGACATAATAACATAGTATTACATGGAGGCGGCAGGGCGGTGCGATGCTCTGCAGGTGACATAATAACATAGTATTACATGGAGGCGGCAGGGCGGTGCGATGCTCTGCAGGTGACATAATAACATAGTATTACATGGAGGAGGCAGGACGATGTGATGCTCTGCGGGTGACATAATACCATTTTAGTATTACATGGAGGAGGCAGGGCGGTGTGATGCTCTGCGGGTGACATAATAACATATTTTAGTATTATATGGAGGAGGCAGGGCGGTGCTATGCTCTGCGGGTGACATAATAACATATTTTAGTATTACATGGAGGAGGCAGGGCGGTGCGATGCTCTGCGGGTGACATAATAACATATTTTAGTATTACATGGAGGAGGCAGGGCGGTGCGATGCTCTGCGGGTGACATAATAACATATTTTAGTATTACATGGAGGAGGCAGGGCGGTGCGATGCTCTGCGGGTGACATAATAACATATTTTAGTATTACATGGAGGAGGCAGGACGATGTGATGCTCTGCGGGTGACATAATAACATATTTTAGTATTACATGGAGGAGGCAGGGCGGTGCGATGCTCTGCGGGTGACATAATAACATGTTTTAGTATTACATGGAGGAGGCAGGGCGGTGCGATGCTCTGCGGGTGACATAATAACATATTTTAGTATTACATGGAGGAGGCAGGACGGTGCGATGCTCTGCGGGTGACATAATAACATATTTTAGTATTACATGGAGGAGGCAGGGCGGTGCGATGCTCTGCGGGTGACATAATAACATTGTATTACATGGAGGCGGCAGGGCGGTGCGATGCTCTGCGGGTGACATAATAACATATTTTAGTATTACATGGAGGAGGCAGGGCGGTGCGATGCTCTGCGGGTGACATAATAACATATTTTAGTATTACATGGAGGAGGCAGGGCGGTGCAATGCTCTGCAGGTGACATAATAACATAGTATTACATGGAGGAGGCAGGGCGGTGCGATGCTCTGCGGGTGACATAATAACATATTTTAGTATTACATGGAGGAGGCAGGGCGGTGCGATGCTCTGCGGGTGACATAATAACATAGTATTACATGGAGGAGGCAGGGCGGTGCAATGCTCTGCGGGTGACATAATAACATATTTTAGTATTACATGGAGGAGGTAGGGCGGTGTGATGCTCTGCGGGTGACATAATAACATATTTTAGTATTACATGGAGGAGGCAGGGCGGTGCGATGCTCTGCGGGTGACATAATAACATATTTTAGTATTACATGGAGGAGGCAGGGCGATGCGATGCTCTGCGGGTGACATAATAACATAGTATTACATGGAGGAGGCAGGGCGATGCGATGCTCTGCGGGTGACATAATAACATAGTATTACATGGAGGAGGCAGGGTGGTGCGATGCTCTGCTGGTGACATAATAACATATTTTAGTATTACATGGAGGAGGCAGGGCGGTGCGATGCTCTGCGGGTGACATAATAACATATTTTAGTATTACATGGAGGAGGCAGGGCGGTGCGATGCTCTGCGGGTGACATAATAACATATTTTAGTATTACATGGAGGAGGCAGGGCGGTGTGATGCTCTGCGGGTGACATAATAACATAGTATTACATGGAGGAGGCAGGGCGGTGCAATGCTCTGCGGGTGACATAATAACATATTTTAGTATTACATGGAGGAGGCAGGGCGGTGTGATGCTCTGCGGGTGACATAATAACATAGTATTACATGGAGGCGGCAGGGCGGTGCGATGCTCTGCGGGTGACATAATAACATAGTATTACATGGAGGAGGCAGGGCGGTGTGATGCTCTGCGGGTGACATAATAACATATTTTAGTATTACATGGAGGAGACAGGGCGGTGTGATGCTCTGCGGGTGACATAATAACATTGTATTACATGGAGGCGGCAGGGCGGTGCGATGCTCTGCAGGTGACATAATAACATGTTTTAGTATTACATGGAGGAGGCAGGGCGGTGCGATACTCTGCGGGTGACATAATAACATGTTTTAGTATTACATGGAGGAGGCAGGGCGGTGCGATGCTCTGCGGGTGACATAATAACATGTTTTAGTATTACATGGAGGAGGCAGGGCGGTGTGATGCTCTGCGGGTGACATAATAACCTATTTTAGTATTACATGGAGGAGGCAGGGCGGTGCGATGCTCTGCGGGTGACATAATAACATGTTTTAGTATTACATGGAGGAGGCAGGGCGGTGCGATGCTCTGCTGGTGACATAATAACATGTTTTAGTATTACATGGAGGAGGCAGGGCGGTGCGATGCTCTGCTGGTGACATAATAACATGTTTTAGTATTACATGGAGGAGGCAGGGCGGTGCGATGCTCTGCGGGTGACATAATAACATATTTTAGTATTACATGGAGGAGGCAGGGCGATGCGATGCTCTGCGGGTGACATAATAACATTTTAGTATTACATGGAGGAGGCAGGGCGGTGCGATGCTCTGCGGGTGACATAATAACATATTTTAGTATTATATGGAGGAGGCAGGGCGGTGCGATGCTCTGCGGGTGACATAATAACATAGTATTAGGCTGCGGCCAGGATGGGAGAGCGCTCGAGCGTTGTGACTTCAGGCGTTGGGCATTTCCTGGCCAGTCAGTTGCACGCTCGAGGGGGCGTGTCGGGGGGCGCGACCATGACGTCACGGAGCTGGTTCGCCCTCATTGGGCAAACTACTCAAGTGACGCTTCAGCGAGCAGCCAAGTCAAATTCACAAGTGAGGTGGAAGTCTCTCAGAAGGAGGTTCACAATCTCCGCATAGAACTGGATGCCTCACACAAGGAGGTCAACAGTATCTGACAGAGGTGGACTTATAGCAGAATGAGGTTCACAATCTCCGCATAGAACTGAATGCCTCACACAAGGAGGTCAACAGTATCTGACAGAGGTGGACTTATAGCAGAATGAGGTTCACAATCTCCGCATAGAACTGGATGCCTCACACAAGGAGGTCAACAGTATCTGACAGAGGTGGACTTATAGCAGAATGAGGTTCACAATCTCCGCATAGAACTGAATGCCTCACACAAGGAGGTCAACAGTATCTGACAGAGGTGGACTTATAGCAGAATGAGGTTCATACTCTCCACATACCACTGGATGCCTCACACAAGGAGGTCAACAGTATCTGACAGAGGTGGACTTATAGCAGAATGAGGTTCATACTCTCCACATACCACTGGATGCCTCACACAAGGAGGTCAACAGTATCTGACAGAGGTGGACTTATAGCAGAATGAGGTTCATACTCTCCACATACCACTGGATGCCTCACACAAGGAGGTCAACAGTATCTGACAGAGGTGGACTTATAGCAGAATGAGGTTCATACTCTCCACATACCACTGGATGCCTCACACAAGGAGGTCAACAGTATCTGACAGAGGTGGACTTATAGCAGAATGAGGTTCATACTCTCCACATACCACTGGATGCCTCACACAAGGAGGTCAACAGTATCTGACAGAGGTGGACTTATAGGAGAATGAGGTTCATACTCTCCACATACCACTGGATGCCTCACACAAGGAGGTCAACAGTATCTGACAGAGGTGGACTTATAGCAGAATGAGGTTCATACTCTCCACATACCACTGGATGCCTCACACAAGGAGGTCAACAGTATCTGACAGAGGTGGACTTATAGCAGAATGAGGTTCATACTCTCCACATACCACTGGATGCCTCACACAAGGAGGTCAACAGTATCTGACAGAGGTGGACTTATAGCAGAATGAGGTTCATACTCTCCACATACCACTGGATGCCTCACACAAGGAGGTCAACAGTATCTGACAGAGGTGGACTTATAGCAGAATGAGGTTCATACTCTCCACATACCACTGGATGCCTCACACAAGGAGGTCAACAGTATCTGACAGAGGTGGACTTATAGCAGAATGAGGTTCATACTCTCCACATACCACTGGATGCCTCACACAAGGAGGTCAACAGTATCTGACAGAGGTGAACTTATAGCAGAATGAGGTTCATACTCTCCGCATACCACTGGATGCCTCACACCAAGAGATCAGCAGTTGCCGCACAGAACTGAAAGTCTCTAAAAAGGAACGTCACAGACTCGCTGAGGAGCTGAACATCTCTCAAAGAACTATCCTCAGACTTGGTATGGATCTTAAAGTCTCTCAGAAGGAGCTTCACACCCTCAACCAAGAAATAGAAGTCTCACGCCAAGAGACCGGGAGTCTCAACTCAGAAGTGCGTAAGTGGAATGGGGACTATGAAGAGGCCCTGAATATTATAGAGACTGTGAAAAGAGAAAATACAAGGCTGAAAGAAGAACATTCTGATTTGACAGACCACGTCAATGAAAAGAATGAAAAGCTGCACGAGCTTGAAAAAATAAAGAAACTATTGGAAGATGAAAAGTTTGAAGCAGAGCACAGACTGCAGAATCAACTGCAATGTCTGCGTGCGCACCTCCAGAATGCCGAGGAGAAGCAGCGATCTCTGCAGGAAGAAAATCTGCAGGCTGCTAAAGAATTACAAGTGCTGCAGGAACGTCTGATTACCCAGTGTGTCCCCGCAAAGCAGCATGAGAAACTGAAGGCTACCCTGACCATCACCAAAGCATCGCTAGAGGCCAAGCTTACTGTGACTCGGCACAGGAGGGAGCACAAGAAGGTCCAAAAACTGAGACAAATAGCTGCGGCCCGAACAAAGAAATTCACAGAGCTTCACAATATAATGAAAGATATGTGGATGCAAACTCAGAGAAAGCACAGGGAAGAGATAAAAACCTTGAGAGGAGAATTGCAGGATGCACTCAAGAAACAGAGTGAGGCTCTGCGGACCAGTAAAGTACAGGTGTCTCCAATGCAGAAAAAGGTATTGGCCCTGCCCAAGCGTCGGTATCCCTCAGCGACTACATGAAGACAAGTGTACAGTGAGGAGCTGGGGACTCCACTCAACTGAAAAACAAGAGGGCAAAGTTTGAACCACCTGAGCAAGCACTAGCTAAACCTTCAGCTGCCCAACAGGCAACAAACAAAGGTACGAGTGCAGAATCAAAACCAGAAGAATCTTTATCTGATGAAGCTGAAAAGATAGGACGTTCTCTGGAAATGGATGTGGAATCACAACTCAATTCCAAAAAAGCTAAATTTGCAACTACATTGAGTGGAAAAAGTTAGCCGACGGATGCTTTGCAAGAACTGAGCAAGGGTTTCAAGGAATGGACACTTAGGGCTAAATTGGAGTCCATAGGAAAAGTCCTCCTCGAGCAACTGAGGAATGCTGACCTCAAGCACCTTCGGGAGGAGACATTAATAACCTGGAAAAAGGGCTTCAATCTACCTGAGACTGAGTGGTCTCTTCCTCCATCCACCCTCATTCGAGCCACAGAGAGATCTCAAGTGAAAGTAGAAGGATGGGCTTTGGCCATGGTAAGCCCGAGCTTCCCACAAACAAAAGCCTGTTCCCAGAAATAGGAAGAGGATTCCTGAGCACACAATTGGGGCTGACCCAGGAAGGACAGACCATGGATTCCCTAGTCCACAACTGGGCTGACCTGGGGAACAAAAGATGTCTTGAGCTGCAGAGGGACTGAAGGCTGACAGCAAGACAAAGGGGACAAGACCTATATACCTGGAAGCAGACATTGTCATAGCACACAAGGGTGCGGACTCAGGAGAGCAGAGAGGCCTTCCCCTACAGCTACAAGAAACAGATAAGACGTTTTTATGGGACGTATGTATGTATGTATGTATGTATATTATATATAAAAACAAAAGAAGAGAAGCGCCAGCTCCATAGCATAATACTGTAAAATCAGGAAACTTTATTCAAACATGGAGTAGTCATCAGGACCTATACTCACATGGTGGTTAAAAAAACACAATTGTTTGAGACAATCTGTAATTGCAGGTAGACAGCGGTATGACAGATGGACAGGTAGCCCAGGATAATAGGTCAAATGCACCAGGTATTAGGGATGGTATAAAGTCATGGATCAGTCTCATAGTCACCAAGATACCTCTCAATAAAGCCAATCCCAGCTGCACCGCAGCGCTGCTCCCAATAGCTGTATAGTACACTTAGCGATATGCCCCTGCTACAGAAGCTTCCTCCTCGGTCAGGCTCTCCACGAGGCGTCCAAACAGCCTGCACTAGGATCAGCCAGCCGCAGGTAATGGCGGCACCACGAACGATAAGAACAGCATTGAAGTGTGGTATTTCCTGGTGTTTGCGTCTCAGACCTCAGTCCTGGGCAGACCCCGCCTGTCGTCCATGCGTCATGTAGTCACGCAGTGACTTTATCAATCTTTCACATCGTTGTGTAGGAATTTTGGCCCACTCTTCTTTACAAGGTTGCTTCAGTTCATTGAGGTTTGCAGGCATTTGTTTATGCATAGCTCTCTTTTTTGTTTCAAAGTTTTTTATTAGGCATTTATAACATTTACAGCTTTTTGAATATTTGTCAACATTTTGGCCTAATACAATTTTTCTGGTTTTTGTCTGAGGTGGGGGAGAAAGTCCCAACATTCCCCTGACCTTCAGAGTTCTGTCGGGGAAGTGCGGGTTAAGAAACAGAAAAGGGGAGAGAGAGATAGAGGGGGGGGGGGGTAGGGGGTGAGGGGGGGTTGAGATAGGGGAGGGGGGAGGGATTGGCTCCCTGTTCTTGGCTGCCTTAATTTGGATCTTTGTTTATTATTACTATGGGGCATTTTGGCGTTGGGGGAGCATATACGTTAGCCATGAGTCCCAGGTATTGTTGAAAGAGGTGGTGGACCTTTTCAGGAAGGCTGATAGTCTTTCCATGTCCATCACCTCTTGCACCCTTTTTTTGACTGTCTGTTTGGAGGGGGGATGCATAGCTCTCTTAAGGTCCCGCCACAGCATTTCAATCGGGTTGAGGTCTGGACTTTGACTGGGCCATTGCAACACCTTGATTCTTTTCTTTTTCAGCCATTCTGTTGTAGATTTACTGGTGTGCTTGGGATCATTGTCCTGTTGCATGACCAAGCTTTAGCTGTCAGACAGAAGGCCTCACATTTGACTCTAGAATACTTTGGTATACAGAGGAGTTATGGTCGACTCAATGACTGCAAGGTTCCCAGGTCCTGTGGCTGCAAAACCAGCCCAAATCATCACCCCTCCACCACCGTGCTTGACAGTTGTTATGAGGTGTTTGTGCTGATATGCGGTGTTTGGTTTTCGCCAAACGTGGCGCTGTGCATTATGGCCAAAAATCTCCACTTTGGTCTCGTCTGTCCAAAGGACATTGTTCCAGAAGTCTTGTGGTTTGTCCAGAAGCAACTTTGCAAACCTAAGCCGTGCTGCCATGTTCTTTTTAGAGAGGAGAGGCTTTCTACTGGCAACCCTTCCAAACAAACCATACTTGTTCAGTCTTTTTCTAATTGTACTGTCATGAACTTTAACATTTAACATGCTAACGGAGGCCTGTAGCGTCTGACATGTAACTCATGGTTTTTTTGCAATTTCACTGAGCATTGCACGGTCCGACCTTGGGGGGAATTTGCTGGGAAGTCCACTCCTGGTAAGATTGGCAACTGCCTTGAATGTTTTCCACTTTTGAATAATCTTTCTCACTGTAGAATGAAGGACTTTAAATTGTTTGGAAATGGCCTTATAACCCTTCCCAGATTGATGGGCAGCAACAATTGCTTCTCTAAGATCATTGCTGATGTCTTTCCTCCTTGGCGTTGTGTTAACACCTGAATGCTCCAGACCAGCAAACTGCTAAAACTTCGGTTTTTATAGAGGTGGTCACACTTGCTGATGATCAATTAATCAATCAAGGGCATTTGATTAGCACCACGTGTCTGCTACTTAGCATCATAATTCTTATGGAAGCAGTAAGAGTGTACTTAGTTTTTCACACATAGCTTCTCCATTTTGGCTTTATTTTTTTTAAATAAATCATGACACAGTGTGTAATATTTCGTGTTGTTTTTCATCTGAGGTTGTATTTACCTAATTTTAAGACCTGCTAAGGAACAGATGATTGTTATTATGTCCTGATATGTAAAACCATAGAATTCAAAGAGGGTGTACTTTCTTTTTCACACCACTGTATATATTTGGGGCTGGAAGTGAAGTAGGCTTTTCTTTTGCTTATTTTGAATGTTTTTGCTGTGTTAAAGGGACAGGCGCAATAAAGCCTAATTTTAGTTTCACTTTAAACAGTCTCCATTGCATACCTCTGCACACGTCTCTTACAACCCCATTCTCTGTAACTCTGCCTTCAATCATTAGAAATGTATATACCCCCATTCTCTGTAACACTGCATTCAATCATGAGAAGTGTATTGTAAGGGAGTGAAGGAGTTAACTACCTTTGCAAGGATCAGGAGACTACACTGGTGTCAGGTTTCCTGCAGGTGGTGTGTGAAACTCCTGATAAAACAGGTTTAAAATGCAGGTAGTGAGCACCTGTCAGAGTCCCTGTTGGAGTCTCTGTTAGAGGAACACAAATAACGGAGCTCCAGCCTGCAGGGATCCAGGCTTGTTCACCAGAGGGATTTGCCTGGGAACAGTGGGGATCCTAAAGCCGCATATAACAGAGAAGCCTGCACAGAGATAGAGCAAAAAAGACTTCCTGGGAGCAGTAGGACTTCAATGTCTGCATCTTAAGTGTGCCTGGAGAAACCGGATTTACCGGACCAACACTACGATAGGACTTTATATATTGTTCCCTGGTATTGTTTTATATGTTTTGGAACTAGGAACTGGCCTAGTCAGAGAATTAGGGCCTGTCCTGTTTAGTCAGTCTCCAAAAAGAAGTAGGTGTTTGTTTTATGTTTTGCCTTAAAGGGGCAGTAGCCCCAATATTTTGTTGTAGGTGTGGAGCAAATAAAAGCACTAACATTTTTGGTTTACCCTGAAATGTAACCGCTGCCACCATGTGTGGACTCTTAACTGACCTCGCCTACAGGCTGCACCGTCGCCTGTATGTACCCCCATTCTCTGTAACTCTGCCTTCAATCATCAGAAGTGTGTATATTCTGTGGCAGGAATTTATCAGAAAAAGAGGACTCTGCAGTGACATGAAAAGTCAATTTTATTATGATAAAAATTAGGGTCCATTTTATTACAGATACAAATCTAAAACACAGCTATGATAATGTGGGAAAAATGAATGCACCGGCTGTTCCTGCTTCAGCAGGAAGTGCCAGCAACCTGTACTCTAAAGAGAGGCCGGAGCGAGAGACCTTTAATCTAAAGAGAGGCCAGAGACATTTAATCTAAAGAGAGGCCAGAGACATTTAATCTAAAGAGAGGCCGAACCCAGAGACCTTTAATCTACAGAGAGGCCGGAGCAGTGGCCTTTAATCTAAAGAGAGGCTGGAGCAGGGGCCTTTAATCTAAAGAGAGGCCAGAGCTAGAGACCAATAATCTAAAGAGAGGCCAGTGCCCTATAATCTAAAGCGAGGCCGGAGCCAGCAATACAGGTATAGAACAGTTATTAATTGGAAAGCAGTAATAATAGTTCAAGCACTCACTGACTGATAAAATAAATCTAAGAAGGTAAATGCCAAATCAAAAAAGTATTTAATATCTACACAAGTTAAATACACGGAGTGATGTGACCCATACACGATAATCTAAAATACACAATGTAAACATAGGTAGTACAAAAAACGGTGATATGGAATGAAAAAGCAAAAATAGGAAAAAAGCACGGGGGGTGCAAAAAATGGGGATAAACAGGGGGGCAACATTTCGGGGATAAACCCCTTCCTCAGGCACGTTCCCTCAAGTCCCCAAGGGGACACCGAGGTACTTCCCTTGCCCCAATGCACCAATAAACACAAGACAGCACCCCAAGTTTGCACTTGTTGTTATAAGTTTCACATCTACCGACTATCTATGTAGGTTAGTTAATACCTATTATTGATAGATATATATTTACATATCTTTATAGATCTTGCTCCGTTTTTCTTAACATTATATGTTCTTTTCTCTTTCTACCTTGTTCGTGTTTGAACAAATGTGGTATTTTAAATAATGTGTTTTATGTTTGTTACCCACCTCCACCCGCTAGATGGCAGTATACACACTCTATGATCCGAGAGGATATTCCTCTATGGTATTCTAACTGAGATTTTTGGCGCCAAAATTAGAGTGACGTCACTTCCGGGTGGACTAGGGAGGTATACTATATCAATGTACATGTTTGTGAGGTAGGAGGAACTCGTTGACAAAGTGCTGATGCGCGAAACGAGTCCGAGCTGCACATATATTTTCCTCTGATGTCGCTGGATCAATAAAGGATATTTTTATTTATATAAGGTTCGTAGCCCCCTCTCACTTGTTTTCTTAGTGCTCCGCTTTTTCCTCGTCTGGATTCTGCTGCCTTTGTAATTATTTAGGAGGAATTGGGTCCTTCTTTTTGTTCCTTGAGTTTGCACCCTGCAATTTGCGTTTGATTAGCAGTATACTATTTGAGTGCTATCATTAGTCTTTTTCAGTTATTAATTGGACATACTGATAACAGTACTGAAAGAAAACATGATAGTATTCCTATGTAAAACAGGGCCTGGATAAACATAGTTAAATATTTATTCAACCTGTTCGGCCGGGTCGCTCATCTTCTTCGTTAGGAAGGATGGTTCGCTTCACCCTTGTGTGGCCTACCAAGCCCTGAACCGAATGACAGTGAGAAATAGATAACTCCTGCCGTTAACACCAGAGCTCCTGAAACGACTTCGTCTAGCCAAAGAATTCTCAAAGTTGGATGTTAGAGTGGCATGCAATACATCGGGGACGAGTGGGGGACGGATCTCGGCATTCTGAATACCTCAGTATGCAATGCCCCAGACCCATCTCAGCATTTCATGAACAATGTGTTACGAGACCTCCGGGGTCAGTTTGTTGTCACCTCCCTTTATTATATCAGCATCTTTTCAGAGAACATGTCCAAACTGTATTGGAATAGCTCAGACAGCATAACCTCTATACGAAACTCAAGAAATGCCGATTTCAATACAACACTCCAGTTTCTGGGCTTTGTACTTTCCCCCGAAGGTTTACAAAGCTGTGCAAGAATGGCCTTTCCCGACAGACGGTAAAGGCATTTAACGTGTTCCAGGACTCATCAATTCTTAGTGGTGCTTTATCCGACGGTTCTCCACAATGGTGGCTCCTGGTACTACTACTGCGAAAGGGTACTTTGTCTCAGCAAATTCATGTCTCTTTTGTACAATTTAAAGGCGCTTTCACCTCAGCGCTAGTCTGGGCACATCCAGACCCGACTTTACCATTCATCGTCCAAGGTAATGCATCCGACACAGCACTTGGGGTAATCCGGTCACAACATCAAGGACCTAAAATGTCACTGCATCCCTGTGCTTTTTACTCTCGCAAACTCAGCCCAACGGAAATAAACTATAGCATCGGACACAAGGAACTTGCGAACTAGCGATCAAATCCGTTCATGAAGAATGGTGGTACCTGCTAAAAGGAACACTTCATCCAGTTTTTACCAGTCACAAAAATGTAGAATATTTCTGAAAGTGCATCGTTTGAACCAAAGACAAGTCCCATGGGCACTGTATTCTATTTCATTTAATCGGCAAAGCAGATGCACTCAAGACAATAGGATAAAGAATTGTCCATGCCAGTCCCTGCCAGCATGGCCCTACAATATTCTGGAACCTACTAATCTGAGAAGCACATACAGCAGGAGACCAACACAGACCTCTATATACATTCATCAGTCTTTGGTAGCGCCATTTGAGGAGTGACAGGGCTGTTTGTTCTTTAAAAGGTATCCTCTATATCCTGCCTGGCAGTATCCAGTTGCAAGTCCTGAAATCCCACCATGACTCGTGACTGTCGGTCACCCAGGAATTGGGAAAACAAAAGGACCTCCTATTGCACCAGGTGGCCTAGACTTGGCCTTGATGTTGAAGACTATGTCCGGCCATGTGCGGCCTGTGCCTACAATGAACCGTGTGGTCTTTCAAAACCATTATGTCTCCCAAAGCAGCCATGGCATCCTATTTATAGGCACTTAATTGTGGAACTCACACTTTCTCAGGGTTTCAATACCATGTTGTTGGTCGTGGGTCAATTGACTAAAATGGCACTTCATACCGCCAACGGGAGTCCTGCAGCTAAGGAGACGGCGAATCTCTTCCTGGTTGTATAGGCTCCCTGAGGTGAGCTCCGATCAGAGGAGACCAGTTCACGTCCCAATTCTGGGAATGAAGACTCAGCTGTCACCTGCTTATCCCCAGTCCAAGGGACAAACAGAGAGCGTCAAAATAGACCGTAGAGCAGGGGTGGGGGTGGGCAATTATTTTGTCTGGAGGGACACTTCACAAGCTTTGGTAAGCTTTGCGGGCCACACACATACCCCCTCACACTGTGCCATTATATACCACCCGTAACAAGGCCTTAAACCCTGTCTAAAAGGGCTTCAAAAGAAAGCCTGTATTGGTCTGAGGAATCCAGCAGGGAGATGGTTAATTGCAGCTACAGATAATTAACCAGTCTAAACCTGGCTAATCAGACAGGTAGAAAAGCTCCTGCTTGAACTGCAGGGGAAATCTTTTGAACACAGATGGACTGTTTGCTGTCATGCGCTCAGGCAAACAGCTGAGAGAAATGACACCAAAGTGTCAGTGATGTGACAAGAGGGAACAATCGTCGGAGGGCACGGAAGTGGGCCACAATAAAGGTCGGGGCTCAGGGGCACAAAGCTTTAACCTGTCAGCACATCCGTCCTGGGTCCCTGCCCTCATTACTCACTGTGTTTCCAGAAAGAGACTCACAGAATATGGTCTTGAGCACAGGATTGTGCAGCTAGCAAGAGACCAGGAACCAAACATATTCCAGGGTGTAGAGGACCCCGGAAAACACCAGAGGGTGGCCCCTCACTGGACACCAACCCAGAGACTGACATGAAGAGCCCCCTGCTTACAAAGAAGTGTCTGTCCGGTGCCAACAGTGAGGAACCCTCAACCAACCATCCCAGGGAAGTGGAGCCGGAACCAGTGAGTGACGATCCCTTGACCAGCCCTGAAGATGCCCTGAAAAATGCCAGGTATGACTGTGATATGCTCCGTGAACAATTGAAACAAAAGGAAGATGGTTAGACAGAGCTACAGAAAAATAACGTGAAGCTACAGGAATATGTGCTTGCAATGTACTCTTTAGCCAGGACAGAATTGGACGATCTCAAGACTGAGCTAGATACTGCAAATGCTACTATTTCCGCCATGAATGAAAAGCAGAGCCAATCTGATAAAATGGTGGCTATGCTAAAGCGGAAGTATGAGGAGGCACTGAAGCAGATGACAGTCTTCCAGCAAGAGGTTCACACTGCGCATAGAGCTGAATGCCTCACAACAGGAGGTCAACAGTGTCCGGATAGAGGTGGACGTATCTCAGAAAGAGGTTCAGACACTCCGCAGAGCACTGGATGCCTCACATCATGAGACCAACAGCTGCCGCACAGACCTGGAAGTTTCCAGAAAGGAAATACACAGTCTCACTGAGGAGCTGGACATTTCTAAAGAAACGATTGCCAATCTTGATACAGATCTCAAAGTCTCTCAGAAGGAGCTTCAGACCCTCAACCTAGAGAAGGCTGTCTCACGCCAGGAGACTGTCAGTCTCAAAGCAGATGTGCGTAAATGGAAGGAGGACTGCAAAGAGGCCCTGAAGAATACAGAGACTGAAAAAGGAGAAAATTCAAGATTAAAATAAGAAAACTTAAAACTGAAAGAAGAAAATTTTCAGTTGACAGAAGAAGTCAAGGAAAAGTTTGAAGCAGAGCACCGACTGCAGAACCAACTGCAAGGTCTGCGTACACACCTCCAGTATACTGAGGAGAAGCAGCAAACGCTGCAGGAAGAAAAGCTGCAGGCTGCTAAAGAGGTACAAGCGCTGCAGGAACGTCTGAATACCCAGTACGTCCCCACAGAGCAGTATGAGGAGCTAAAGGCCACGCTGCATGTCACCAGAGCATCATTGGAGGCGGAGCTTCGATACCAGGTGACTCTGTATGAGAG
Source organism: Ascaphus truei (assembly GCF_040206685.1). Classification (NCBI taxonomy): domain Eukaryota; kingdom Metazoa; phylum Chordata; class Amphibia; order Anura; family Ascaphidae; genus Ascaphus; species Ascaphus truei. The sequence goes on from NW_027453824.1 coordinate 214,000, forward strand.
GGAGCGTGAGAAGGCTCAGAAACTGGAGCAAGAGCTGGAGAGACAGAGAGACTGTTCCATTCCCTTGAGTCAGTACACCAAGGAGAAAACAGACGCAGCGGCAACCTTGGACGACAAAAATTACAGAGCTCCAGAATATGAAGGAGACACTGATACAGACTCAGAGAAAGCAAAGTGCGCAGATAAATTCCCTAAGAAGAGACTTGCAAGACGCACTCAAAAAAACAAGGATCTCTCGCGGATGAGATTACAATCCTACAAGGACAAGTATTGACCCTGACTAAGCGTCAGGATCCCACAGCCTCAAAAACCCATGAAGACAAGGGTACAGTGAGAGCTGGGAATACCGCCCATCTGAAAGACAAGGTTGCAAAATTTGAACCACCTAAACAAGCACTAGCAAAACCTTCAGCCACCCAGCAGGCAACAAAAGAAGGTACACGTGCTGAATTAAAACCAGAAGAATCCTTAGCTGATGAAGCTGAAAAGATGGCACATTCTCTGGAAGTGGGTGTGGAATTGCAACTTAATCTCAAAGAGGCTGAACTAGCAACCCCATTGAGTGGGAAAAGGGCAGAGCGACAGCTTCAAAAGCGGAAAACCCAAAGGGCTGTTTTTAAACGCTCTGCAACTGCTGCCATACAGAATGCCTACAATAAGACGAGCACCCGACGCGAGGGAAATCTCATTATTGCGCACGTAGAAAAAAGACTATACTTGGAAAAAGTCCTCCTCGAGCGACTGAGGGGTGCTGATCTCAAACACCTTCTGGAGGAGACACGAACACAGATCTCTGGAGCTGACAAATAAGACTTCTAAACCTGGATGCTGACATTTTCTGTGCACACACGGGTGCGGTTCCAGGAGAGCAGAGAAGCTTACTCTACAGCAGCTAACAGATAAGACATTTATTAACAAGACTTTTTATATCTGTTCATATCATGCTGTGTTTGGGGCTGGGAGACATGCTTATCTAAGGGAGTTGTGAATTAATTGCATAGTATTCACTAGAAATACTCCCAAGTGAATAGAAGCTTTGTTCCCCCCACCCCCCCCCCCCCCCCTGTGTTTGGATGGTTTCCTGATATTAAGGAAAAGGCACAATAAAGCCTTGTTATAATTTCACCTTACAAAAGTCTCCAATTGTGTACCTCTGAGAGCGTCCATCTACAGTGGGTAAGAGGCGTATCCTCCCAGCCCTGCAGATAGGGACTAGGAGAGTGAGTTACCCCTTACACAGGGATAGGTGGGTAAGGGGCGTATCCTCCCAGCCCTGCAGATAGGGACTAGGAGAGTGAGTTATCCTTACACAGAGATAGGTGGGTAAGGGGTGTATCCTCCCAGCCCTGCAGATAAGGACAGTGAGAGTGAGTTATCCTTACACAGGGATAGGTTGGAAAGAAGCCCTGTAGTGAGGGACTGAGAGAGTGAGTTACCCTTACACCGGGATAGGTGGGTAAGGGGCGTATCCTCCCAGCCCTGCAGATAGGGACTGGGAGAGTGAGTTACCCACTTACACAGGGATAGGTAGGTGTAACAGGGGAGTAATCCCTGTTCAAGTAATGTGCCTTTAATCTAGCAGTGTGGTGGTTAACTGCTGGTAGTCAATTAATAAACACCACCTGCCTGATTTAGATTGGTTACAAAAGCCTGTCTGTTGAGACAGGAAGTGACTCCTTAGCTCACTTGTGAGCTGAACTTTGGAGACAGAGCAGAGGTTCTTGAGTCTCCCAGGAGAGACTGAGCAAGAGAACACAGATCTCTGGAGCTGACAAATAAGACTTCTAAACCTGGATGCTGACATTTTATATCTGTTCATTTCATGCTATGTGTTTGGGGGCTGGGAGACATGCTTATCTAAGGGAGTTGTGAATTAATTGCATAGTATTCACTAGAAATACTCCCAAGTGAATAGAAGCTTTGTTCCCCCCCCCCCCCCCCTGTGTTTGGATGGTTTCCTGATATTAAGGAAAAGGCACAATAAAGCCTTGTTATAATTTCACCTTAGAAAAGTCTCCAATTGTGTACCTTTGTGAGCGTCCGTCTACATATGGTGTCCGAAGTGGGATGAGAGGTGTCTTTGAAGTTAAAAAGGACCGGAGATTTTTTATGTGAATTTTTTTTTTATGCTTTTTGCCTACAAACAATCTGAGCAACTTAAAAAAAAAAAAAAAATCTCATGCAGCAGAGACCAGAGTTAAAGTGAAACACACCACTGAAACTTATACTGCACTGAAACTTACAAAACCACAGATGGACTCTTTTCCCCAATCCCAAGAGGAGAGAGACTGCTGAAGCAGCTAAACCTTATTTGCCTATCACAAAGTGTAATATGGTCATTGAAATAGGGGTTTTGCCTTCCAGCCATAGTCAGGGTTCAAGAAGTGAGTCAGCCCTTAAAAAGGGATAGGTGTTTGTTGTTTTCAAAAGTTTCGCTGAAGCAGTGAATACAGATGGTGACCCAAGAGTAGTACTGATTTTGCAAATAAAGGTTGCCACACCGCATAGGGCTACCAGCTGTGAATGGAGTATATGTAGAAAAGTGTGAAAATTGATACAAGACTGTGCTGAAGCAGGGGAATTTTTAGCAAACAAATGCTGAGTGTAAAATTGCCCTATAGGGGAAAAAGGGATTGCTGAACTGTGTAAAAGGTATTTCAAAGCCAATTGCTGAGTGTTGAGTCACCCTGCCGGGAATGAAAGAAATAGTCCACCGCAAAGAATGTTTTTTTTTCTGCAAGTAAAAAAGTCTGCCTATATATATCTTGGGAGCAAAACAGACAACCAAAGTGTGAAGTGTGAATGCCAAAATACCCAAAGATGAGACTGAAAATTACTGAACTCAGGCAGAAAACCAAATTCTGTTGCTGAAGCGGAGGGATTGCACCTAGCAAGTAAATGGTGTAAAGCAAACAGAAGTTTTTACCTAGCAACCACACATTCAGCATACACAATGAGAGATTATACCTAGCAAGTAAATGGTGTAAAGCAAATAGACTTTTTTACCTAGCAACTGCACATCTTGTATACCTGATAAGAGAAAATGCATGCACAGTACTGCTGATATTGAAAAAAAATTACCCAAGAAAGAAAAGTCTACAGCGATGCCAGTGAGAGCTACGACCTCTACAAGCAAAATATGCCCATCTGTAGGACTACCACAATTGGGGGTTCTAGCAAATACAGTGGCAACAGCTGCAATAGCGCCTCCTGAGGTCAGGAAGAAAATTACACCTGATAGCCTAAAAATGGAGGACAAGATGCAGCGTTCCTGTAATGAACCCTAAGGGAACCCGAACCGAGTCACACCCACAAAACACCCCAAGAATAGTGGGGGTGCTTGAACTCGGCACGAACAGAAAAGACCGCCCTCTATGATGACGAAAATGGTCGACAAGAGAAAGAGCGGGAGCAGCAGATCACCCAATATTTCTGTCAGCTAAAGCAACTGCAAGAAAAGCCTGGCGTATATAATGAAGCTGCTAAAGTATCAAATAAAGAAGGAGACCCCAGTATTCCTGATGGGACGGAGTCATCCAAAACAAAAAAGCGGAAAAAGAAAAGCAGTTCTTCACTTACCGTGGAAGGAACAGACACGTCCGCAAATCCTGTGGAGGTAAAGGGGGACTGAGTTGCCCTGCAGCCTAGAGAAAATGGAGAATTCGTCCTGCGGTTAACCGAATATCCAGAGGGCCCAAGGCAGAAGTCGTGTACCCCAAAGAAGTGTCTGTCCGGTGCCAACAGTGAGGAACCCTCAACCAACCATCCCAGGGAAGTGGAGCCGGAACCAGTGAGTGACGATCCCTTGACCAGCCCTGAAGATGCCCTGAAAAATGCCAGGCATGACTGTGATATGCTCCGTGAACAATTGAAACAAAAGGAATATGGTTAGACAGAGCTACAGAAAAATAACGTGAAGCTACAGGAATATGTGCTTGCAATGTACTCTTTAGCCAGGACAGAATTGGACGATCTCAAGACTGAGCTAGATACTGCAAATGCTACTATTTCCGCCATGAATGAAAAGCAGAGCCAATCTGATAAAATGGTGGCTATGCTAAAGCGGAAGTATGAGGAGGCACTGAAGCAGATGACAGTCTTCCAGCAAGAGGTTCACACTGCGCATAGAGCTGAATGCCTCACAACAGGAGGTCAACAGTGTCCGGATAGAGGTGGACGTATCTCAGAAAGAGGTTCAGACACTCCGCAGAGCACTGGATGCCTCACATCATGAGACCAACAGCTGCCGCACAGACCTGGAAGTTTCCAGAAAGGAACTACACAGTCTCACTGAGGAGCTGGACATTTCTAAAGAAACGATTGTCAATCTTGATACAGATCTCCAAGTCTCCCAGAAGGAGCTTCAGACCCTCAACCTAGAGAAGGATGTCTCACGCCAGGAGACTGTCAGTCTCAAAGCAGATGTGCGTAAATGGAAGGAGGACTGCAAAGAGGCCCTGAAGAATACAGAGACTGAAAAAGGAGAAAATTCAAGATTAAAATAAGAAAACTTAAAACTGAAAGAAGAAAATTTTCAGTTGACAGAAGAAGTCAAGGAAAAGTTTGAAGCAGAGCACCGACTGCAGAACCAACTGCAAGGTCTGCGTACACACCTCCAGTATACTGAGGAGAAGCAGCAAACGCTGCAGGAAGAAAAGCTGCAGGCTGCTAAAGAGGTACAGGCGCTGCAGGAACGTCTGCATACCCAGTACGTCCCCACAGAGCAGTATGAGGAGCTAAAGGCCACGCTGCATGTCACCAGAGCATCATTGGAGGCGGAGCTTCGATACCAGGTGACTCTGTATGAGAGGGAGCGTGAGAAGGCTCAGAAACTGGAGCAAGAGCTGGAGAGACAGAGAGACTGTTCCATTCCCTTGAGTCAGTACACCAAGGAGAAAACAGACGCAGCGGCAACCTTGGACGACAAAAATTACAGAGCTCCAGAATATGAAGGAGACACTGATACAGACTCAGAGAAAGCAAAGTGCGCAGATAAATTCCCTGAGAAGAGACTTGCAAGACGCACTCAAAAAAACAGGGATCTCTCGCGGATGAGATTACAATCCTACAAGGACAAGTATTGACCCTGACTAAGCGTCAGGATCCCACAGCCTCAAAAACCCATGAAGACAAGGGTACAGTGAGAGCTGGGAATACCGCCCATCTGAAAGACAAGGTTGCAAAATTTGAACCACCTAAACAAGCACTAGCAAAACCTTCAGCCACCCAGCAGGCAACAAAAGAAGGTACACGTGCTGAATTAAAACCAAAAGAATCCTTAGCTGATGAAGCTGAAAAGATGGCACATTCTCTGGAAGTGGGTGTGGAATTGCAACTTAATCTCAAAGAGGCTGAACTAGCAACCCCATTGAGTGGGAAAAGGGCAGAGCGACAGCTTCAAAAGCGGAAAACCCAAAGGGCTCTCTGCAACTGCTGCCATACAGAATGCCTACAATAAGACGAGCACCCGACGCGAGGGAAATCTCATGACCGCGCACGTAGAAAAAAAGACTATACTTGGAAAAAGTCCTCCTCGAGCGACTGAGGGGTGCTGATCTCAAACACCTTCAGGAGGAGACACGAACACAGATCTCTGGAGCTGACAAATAAGACTTCTAAACCTGGATGCTGACATTTTCTGTGCACACACGGTTGCGGTTCCAGGAGAGCAGAGAAGCTTACTCTACAGCAGCTAACAGATAAGACATTTATTAACAAGACTTTTTATATCTGTTCATTTCATGCTATGTGTTTGGGGGCTGGGAGACATGCTTATCTAAGGGAGTTGTGAATTAATTGCATAGTATTCACTAGAAATACTCCCAAGTGAATAGAAGCTTTGTTTCCCCCCCCCCCCCCCCCCCTGTGTTTGGATGGTTTCCTGATATTAAGGAAAAGGCACAATAAAGCCTTGTTATAATTTCACCTTACAAAAGTCTCCAATTGTGTACCTCTGAGAGCGTCCGTCTACAGTGGGTAAGAGGCGTATCCTCCCAGCCCTGCAGATAGGGACTAGGAGAGTGAGTTACCCCTTACACAGGGATAGGTGGGTAAGGGGCATATCCTCCCAGCCCTGCAGATAGGGACTAGGAGAGTGAGTTATCAATTACACAGGGATAGGTGGGTAAGGGGCGTATCCTCCCAGCCCTGCAGATAGGGACTAGGAGATTGAGTTATCCCTTACACAGGAATTGGTTGTTTATTTATTTGCGTGTTTCCTTAAACTGTAGTGTATAACGTGACTGTAGACGGACGTTCACAGAGGTACACAATTAGGAGGCTTTATAATGTGAAATTATAATAGGCTTTATTGTACCTGTTCCTTTTCATCAGGAAATTATCCAAACACAGGGGGGGGGGAACAAAGCTTCCATTCACTTGGGAGTATTTCTAGTGAAATCCTATGCAATTAGTTCACATCTCCATTAGTTAAGCATGTCTCGCAGCCCCAAAACATATAGCATGAAAATAAGCAGATATAAGCAGTCTCTTAAGAATGAAAGTCTTATCTGTTTCTTGGAGGGAAAATCTTCTCACTTCCTGGTTCAGCTTCAGGTGTAGTAGTTTTCCCTGTGTCTTGAAATCAGCTCTGCTGTGCAGAGCTCAAGACCGGTCAGCTCTCAGTCAGAGCTAAGGAGTCACTTCCTGTCTCAAAGGCAGGCTTTTTGTAAACAATCTAATCAGGCAGGTGGAGTTTAGTAATTAACTACCACACTGCTAGATTAAAGGCACATTACTGAACAGGGATAGGTCCCCTGTTACAGTGACAGGCAGAATAAAGGCCATGGTTTAATTTCCCCAAATCTGTCTATCTGATTGTACCTGTGCACATGTCTCTCCCCCACGCACTCTGCCCATAATAAACACACACACACACACACACACACACACACACACACACACACACACACACACACACACACACACAGTGCCCATAATATACACACACACACAGACTGTGCCCATAATATACCCACAAACACTGTGCCCATAATATAACCCCCACACTCACTCTGCCCATAATAAACACACACATTTTGCCCATAACCCCACACTGTGCCCATAATATACCCCCACACGCACTGAGCACCTAATATACCCCCCACACACAATGTGCCCATAATATACCCCCACACACTGTGCCCATAATATATACCGCCACACACACACACTGTGCCCATATTATACCCACACACACTGTGCCCATATTATACCACCACACACACTGTGCTCATAATATACCCACACACACTGTGCTCATAATATACCCCCACACACTGTGCCCATAATATACCCCCACACGCACTGAGCTTCTAATATACCCCCCAAACACAATGTGCCCATAATATACCCCCACACACACTGTACCCATAATATATACCGCCACACACACACACACTGTGCCCATAATATACCCACACACACTGTGCCCATATAATACCACCACACACTGTGCTCATAATATACCCCCCCACACACTGTGCCCATAATATACCCACACACACTGTGCCCATATTATACCACCACACACACTGTGCTCATAATATACCCCCCACACACTGTGCCCATAATATACCCACACACTGTGCCCATAATATACCCCCACACACACTGTGCCCATAATATACCCACACACTGTGCCCATAATATACCCCCCCACACACTGTGCCCATAATATACCCCCCCACACACTGTGCCCATAATATATCCACACACTGTGCCCATAATATACCCCCACACACACTGTGCCCATAATATACCCACACACTGTGCCCATAATATACCCCCCCACACACTGTGCCCATAATATACCCCCCCACACACTGTGCCCATAATATACCCCCACACACACTGTGCCCATAATATACCCACACACTGTGCCCATAATATACCCCCCCACACACTGTGCCCATAATATACCCCCCACACACTGTGCCCATAATATACCCCCACACACACTGTGCCCATAATATACCCCCACACACACTGTGCCCATAATATACCCCCACACACACTGTGCCCATAATATACCCCCACACACAATGTGCTCATAATATACCCCCACACACAATGTGCCCATATTATACCACCACACACACTGTGCTCATAATATACCCACACACACTGTGCCCATAATATACCCACCACACGCACTGAGCTCATAATATATACCTCCCCACACACTGTGCCCATAATATACCCACACACTGTGCCCATAATATATACCGCCACACACACTGTGCCCATAATATAACCCCCACACACACTGTGCCCATAATATACCCCCACACACTGTGCCCATAATATACCCCCCACAAACACTGTGCCCATAATATACCCACACACTGTGCCCATAATATACCCCCCACACGCACTGTACTCATAATATACCCCCCACACACAGTGTGCCCATAATATACCCCCACACACAATGTGCCCATAATATACCCCCACACACTGTGCCCATAATATACCCCCCACACACACTGTGCCCATAATATACCCCCACATACTGTGCCCATAATATACCCACACACTGTGCCCATAATATACCCCCCCACACACACTGTGCCCATAATATACCCACACACACACTGTGCCCATAATATACCCCCACACACTGTGCCCATAATATACCCCCACACACTGTGCCCATAATATATACCATGTGTGCCCATCTCCTACCCTTTGTGTATGCCGTGGATTGGATGCAGCCGATCGTACATTGATGGGAGCGCCGGTAACTGTATCACTCGTTATCATATTGTGGTGTGAAGCATTTACTCTGTTATATCCCATAATATACCCCCCCACACACTGTGCCCATAATATACCCCCCCACACACTGTGCCCATAATATACCCCCACACACACTGTGCCCATAATATACCCCCCCACACTGTGCCCATAATATACCCCCACACACTGTGCCCATAATATACCCCCCCACACGCACTGTGCCCATAATATACCCCCCCACACACTGTGCCCATAATATACCCCCCCACACTGTGCCCATAATATACTCCACACACACTGTGCCCATAATATACCCCCCCACACACTGTGCCCATAATATACCCACCTACACACTGTGCCCATAATATACCCCCCCACACACTGTGCCCATAATATACCCCCCACACACTGTGCCCATAATATACCCCCCCACACACTGTGCCCATAATATACCCCCACACACACTGTGCCCATAATATACCCCCCCACACACTGTGCCCATAATATACCCCCACGCACACTGTGCCCATAATATACCCCCCCCACACACTGTGCCCATAATATACCCCCCACACACACTGTGCCCATAATATACCCCCACACACTGTGCCCATAATATACCCCCACACACACTGTGCCCATAATATACCCCCACACACACTGTGCCCATAATATACCCCCACACACACTGTGCCCATAATATACCCCCCCACACTGTGCCCATAATATACCCCCCCACACTGTGCCCATAATATACCCCCCACACGCACTGTGCCCATAATATACCCCCCACACACACTGTGCCCATAATATACCCCCCCACACTGTGCCCATAATATACCCCCACACACTGTGCCCATAATATACCCCACACACAGTGCCCATAATATACCCCACACACTGTGCCCATAATATACCCCCACACACACTGTGCCCATAATATACCCCCACACACACTGTGCCCATAATATACCCCCACACACTGTGCCCATAATATACCCCCACACACTGTGCCCATAATATACCCCCACACACACTGTGCCCATAATATACCCCCACACACACTGTGCCCATAATATACCCCCCACACTGTGCCCATAATATACCCCCCACACGCACTGTGCCCATAATATACCCCACACACGCACTGTGCCCATAATATACCCACACACTGTGCCCATAATATACCCCCCCACACTGTGCCCATAATATACCAACACACTGTGCCCATAATATACCCCCACACACACTGTGCCCATAATATACCAACACACTGTGCCCATAAAATACCCCCACACACACTGTGCCCATAATATACCCACACACTGTGCCCATAATATACCCCCCACACACTGTGCCCATAATATACCCACACACTGTGCCCATAATATACCCACACACTGTGCCCATAATATACCCCCACACACTGTGCCCATAATATACCCCCACACACTGTGCCCATAATATACCCCCCCACACACTGTGCCCATAATATACCCCCCCACACACTGTGCCCATAATATACCCCCCACACACTGTGCCCATAATATACCCCCACACACACTGTGCCCATAATATACCCACACACTGTGCCCATAATATACCCCCACACACACACTGTGCCCATAATAAACCCCCCCACAAACTGTGCCCATATTATACCACCCACACACTGTGCCCATAATATACCCCCACACACACTGTGCCCATAATATACCCACACACACTGTGCCCATAATATACCCACACACTGTGCCCATAATATACCCACACACTGTGCCCATAATATATCCCCCCACACTGTGCCCATAATATACCCACACAGTGTGCCCATAATATACCCCCACACACTGTGCCCATAATATACCCCCACACACTGTGCCCATAATATACACCCACACACAGTGTGCCCATAATATACCCCCCACACACTGTGCCCATAATATACCACCACACACACTGTGCCCATAATATACCCCCACACACACTGTGCCCATAATATACCCCCCCACACACTGTGCCCATAATATACCCCCACACACTGTGCCCATAATATACCCACACACACTGTGCCCATAATATATCCCCCACACTGTGCCCATAATATACCCCCCACACACACTGTGCCCATAATATACCCACACACACTGTGCCCATAATATACCCACACACACTGTGCCCATAATATACCCCCCACACACTGTGCCCATAATATACCCCCACACACTGTGCCCATAATATACCCACACACACTGTGCCCATAATATACCCACACACACTGTGCCCATAATATATCCCCCACACTGTGCCCATAATATATCCCCCACACACACTGTGCCCATAATATACCCACACACACTGTGCCCATAATATACCCCCACACACACTGTGCCCATAATATACCCCCCCACACACTGTGCCCATAATATACCCCCACACACTGTGCCCATAATATACCCACACACACTGTGCCCATAATATATCCCCCACACTGTGCCCATAATATACCCCCCACACACACTGTGCCCATAATATACCCACACACACTGTGCCCATAATATACCCACACACACTGTGCCCATAATATACCCCCCACACACACTGTGCCCATAATATACCCCCCACACACACTGTGCCCATAATATACCCCCACATACTGTGCCCATAATATACCCCCCAAACACACACACTGTGCCCATAATATACCCCCACACACACACACTGTGCCCATAATATACCCCCACACACTGTGCCCATAATATACCCCCACACTGTGCCCATAATATACCCACACACTGTGCCCATAATATACCCCCCACACACACTGTGCCCATAATATACCCCCACACACACTGTGCCCATAATATACCCCCACACACACTGTGCCCATAATATACCCCCACACACACTGTGCCCATAATATACCCCCACACACACTGTGCCCATAATATACCCCCACACACACTGTGCCCATAATATACCCCCACACACACTGTGCCCATAATATACCCCCCCACACACTGTGCCCATAATATACCCCAACACACACTGTGCCCATAATATACCCCCACACACACTGTGCCCATATAATACCCCCACACACACTGTGCCCATAATATACCCCCACACACACTGTGCCCATAATATACCCCCCCACACACTGTGCCCATAATATACCCCCACACTGTGCCCATAATATACCCCCACACACACTGTGCCCATAATATACCCCCCCCACACACACACTGTGCCCATAATATACCCCCCCACACACTGTGCCCATAATATACCCCCCCACACACTGTGCCCATAATATACCCCCCCACACACTGTGCCCATAATATACCCCCCCACACACTGTGCCCATAATATACACACACACTGTGCCCATAATATACCCCCCACACACACTGTGCCCATAATATACCCCCCCACACACACACTGTGCCCATAATATACCCCCACACACACTGTGCGAATAATATACCCCCCACACACTGTGCCCATAATATACCCCCCCACACTGTGCCCATAATATACCCCCACACACTGTGCCCATAATATACCCCCACACTGTGCTCATAATATACCCCCCCACACACTGTGCCCTTAATATACCCCCACACGCACTGTGCCCATAATATATACCCTCCACACTGTGCCCATAATATACCCCCACACTGTGCCCATAATATACCCCCCCACACACTGTGCCCATAATATACCCCCACACACACTGTGCCCATAATATACCCCCACACACACTGTGCCCATAATATACCCCACACACTGTGCCCATAATATACCCCCCCACACACACTGTGCCCATAATATACCCCACACACACTGTGCCCATAATATACCCCCCCACACACTGTGCCCATAATATACCCCCCCACACACTGTGCCCATAATATACCCCCCCACACACTGTGCCCATAATATACACACACACTGTGCCCATAATATACCCCCCCCACACACTGTGCCCATAATATACCCCCCACACACACTGTGCCCATAATATACCCCCACACACTGTGCCCATAATATACCCCCACACACTGTGCCCATAATATATACCATGTGTGCCCATCTCCTACCCTTTGTGTATGCCGTGGATTGGATGCAGCCGATCGTACATTGATGGGAGCGCCGGTAACTGTATCACTCGTTATCATATTGTGGTGTGAAGCATTTACTCTGTTATATCCCATAATATACCCCCCCACACACTGTGCCCATAATATACCCCCACACACACTGTGCGCATAATATACCCCCCCACACTGTGTCCATAATATACCCCACACACTGTGCCCATAATATACCCCCACACACACTGTGCCCATAATATACCCCCACACACTGTGCCCATAATATACCCCACACACTGTGCCCATAATATACCCCCACGCACACTGTGCCCATAATATACCCCCACACACACTGTGCCCATAATATACCCCCACACACACTGTGCCCATAATATACCCACACACTGTGCCCATAATATACCCCCACACACTGTGCTCATAATATACCCCCCCACACTGTGCCCATAATATACCCCCCACACGCACTGTGCCCATAATATACCCCACACACACACACTGTGCCCATAATATACCCACACACTGTGCCCATAATATACCCCCCCAACACTGTGCCCATAATATACCCCACACACGCACTGTGCCCATAATATACCCCCACACACACTGTGCCCATAATATACCCCACACACTGTGCCCATAATATACCCCCACGCACACTGTGCCCATAATATACCCCCACACACACTGTGCCCATAATATACCCCCACACACGCTGTGCCCATAATATACCCACACACTGTGCCCATAATATACCCCCACACACTGTGCCCATAATATACCCCCCACACTGTGCCCACTGTGCCCATAATATACCCACACACTGTGCCCATAATATACCCCCACACACTGTGCCCATAATATACCCCCCCACACACTGTGCCCATAATATACCCCCCCACACACTGTGCCCATAATATACCCCCCACACACTGTGCCCATAATATACCCCCACACACACTGTGCCCATAATATACCCACACACTGTGCCCATAATATACCCCCACACACACTGTGCCCATAATAACCCCCCCACACACTGTGCCCATATTATACCCCCCACACACTGTGCCCATAGTATACCCCCACACACACTGTGCCCATAATATACCCACACACACTGTGCCCATAATATACCCACACACTGTGCCCATAATATATCCCCCCACACTGTGCCCATAATATACCCCCCCACACACTGTGCCCATAATATACCCACACAGTGTGCCCATAATATACCCCCACACACTGTGCCCATAATATACCCCCCACACACTGTGCCCATAATATACACCCACACACAGTGTGCCCATAATATACCCCCATACACACTGTGCCCATAATATACCACCACACACACTGTGCCCATAATATACCCCCACACACACTGTGCCCATAATATACCCCCCCACACACTGTGCCCATAATATACCCCCACACACTGTGCCCATAATATACCCACACACACTGTGCCCATAATATACCCCCCACACTGTGCCCATAATATACCCCCCCACACACACTGTGCCCATAATTTACCCCCACACACACTGTGCCCATAATATACCCCCCCACACACACTGTGCCCATAATATACCCCCCACACGTACTGTGCCCATAATATACCCCCACACTGTGCCCATAATATACCCCCACACTTTGCCCATAATATACCCCCACACACACTGTGCCCATAATATACCCACACACACTGTGCCCATAATATACCCACACACACTGTGCCCATAATATACCCCCCACACAAACTGTGCCCATAATATACCCCCCACACACACTGTGCCCATAATATACCCCCACACACACTGTGCCCATAATATCCCCACACATACTGTGCCCATAATATACCCCCCCCACACACACACTGTGCCCATAATATACCCCCACACACACACACTGTGCCCATAATATACCCCCACACACTGTGCCCATAATATACCCCCACACTGTGCCCATAATATACCCACACACTGTGCCCATAATATACCCCCCACACACACTGTGCCCATAATATACCCCCACACACACTGTGCCCATAATATACCCCCACACACACTGTGCCCATAATATACCCCCACACACACTGTGCCCATAATATACCCCCACACACACTGTGCCCATAATATACCCCCACACACACTGTGCCCATAATATACCCCCACACACACTGTGCCCATAATATACCCCCACACACACTGTGCCCATAATATACCCCCACACACACTGTGCCCATAATATACCCCCACACACACTGTGCCCATAATATACCCCCACACACACTGTGCCCATAATATACCCCCACACACACTGTGCCCATAATATACCCCCCCACACACTGTGCCCATAATATACCCCCACACTGTGCCCATAATATACCCCCACACACACTGTGGCCATAATATACCCCCCCACACACACACTGTGCCCATAATATACCCCCCCACACACTGTGCCCATAATATACCCCCCACACACTGTGCCCATAATATACCCCCCCACACACTGTGCCCATAATATACCCCCCCACACACTGTGCCCATAATATACACACACACTGTGCCCATAATATACCCCCCACACACACTGTGCCCATAATATACCCCCCCACACACACACTGTGCCCATAATATACCCCCACACACACTGTGCCAATAATATACCCCCCACACACTGTGCCCATAATATACCCCCCACACTGTGCCCATAATATACCCCCACATACTGTGCCCATAATATACCCCCACACTGTGCCCATAATATACCCCCCCACACAATGTGCCCATAATATACCCCCACACGCACTGTGCCCATAATATATACCCCCCACACTGTGCCCATAATATACCCCCACACTGTGCCCATAATATACCCCCCCACACACTGTGCCCATAATATACCCCCACACACACTGTGCCCATAATATACCCCCACACACACTGTGCCCATAATATACCCCACACACTGTGCCCATAATATACCCCCCCACACACACTGTGCCCATAATATACCCCCCACACACTGTGCCCATAATATACCCCCCCCACACACTGTGCCCATAATATACCCCCCCCACACACTGTGCCCATAATATACCCCCCCACACACTGTGCCCATAATATACACACACACTGTGCCCATAATATACCCCCCCACACACACTGTGCCCATAATATACCCCCCACACACACTGTGCCCATAATATACCCCCACACACTGTGCCCATAATATACCCCCACACACTGTGCCCATAATATATACCATGTGTGCCCATCTCCTACCCTTTGTGTATGCCGTGGATTGGATGCAGCCGATCGTACATTGATGGGAGCGCCGGTAACTGTATCACTCGTTATCATATTGTGGTGTGAAGCATTTACTCTGTTATATCCCACAATATACCCCCCCACACACTGTGCCCATAATATACCCCCCCACACACTGTGCCCATAATATACCCCCACACACACTGTGCCCATAATATACCCCACACACTGTGCCCATAATATACCCCCACGCACACTGTGCCCATAATATACCCCACAAACTGTGCCCATAATATACCCCCACGCACACTGTGCCCATAATATACCCCCACACACACTGTGCCCATAATATACCCCCACACACACTGTGCCCATAATATACCCACACACTGTGCCCATAATATACCCCCACACACTGTGCCCATAATATACCCCCACACACTGTGCCCATAATATACCCCCACACTGTGCCCATAATATACCCCCATACACACTGTGCTCATAATATACCCCCACACACACTGTGCCCATAATATACCCCCACACTGTGCCCATAATATACCCACACACTGTGCCCATAATATACCCCCACACACACTGTGCCCATAATATACCCACACACTGTGCCCATAATATACCCCCACACACACTGTGCCCATAATATACCCACACACTGTGCCCATAATATACCCCCCCACACACTGTGCCCATAATATACCCCCACACACTGTGCCCATAATATACCCACACACTGTGCCCATAATATACCCCCACACACACTGTGCCCATAATAAACCCACACACTGTGCCCATAATATACCCCCCCACACACTGTGCCCATAATAAACCCCCCCACACACTGTGCCCATAATATACCCCCCCACACACTGTGCCCATAATATACCCCCACACACACTGTGCCCATAATATACCCCCACACACAATGTGCCCATATTATACCACCACACACACTGTACTCATAATATACCCACACACACTGTGCCCATAATATACCCACCACACGCACTGAGCTCATAATATATACCTCCCCACACACTGTGCCCATAATATACCCACACACTGTGCCCATAATATACCCCCCCACACACTGTGCCCATAATATACCCCCCACAAACACTGTGCCCATAATATACCCACACACTGTGCCCATAATATATATCTCCCCACACTGTGCCCATAATATACCCCACACACACTGTGCCCATAATATACCCCCCACACACACTGTGCCCAGAATATACCCCCACACTGTGCCCAGAATATACCCCCCCACACACACTGTGCCCATAATATACCGCCCCACACACTGTGCCCATAATATACCCCCACACACACTGTGCCCATAATATACCCCCACACTGTGCCCATAATATACCCCCACACTGTGCCCATAATATACCCCCACACACACTGTGCCCATAATATACCCCACACACTGTGCCCATAATATACCCCCACGCACACTGTGCCCATAATATACCCCACAAACTGTGCCCATAATATACCCCCACGCACACTGTGCCCATAATATACCCCCACACACACTGTGCCCATAATATACCCCCACACACACTGTGCCCATAATATACCCACACACTGTGCCCATAATATACCCCCACACACTGTGCCCATAATATACCCCCACACACTGTGCCCATAATATACCCCCACACTGTGCCCATAATATACCCCCATACACACTGTGCTCATAATATACCCCCACACACACTGTGCCCATAATATACCCCCACACTGTGCCCATAATATACCCCCACACGTACTGTGCCCATAATATACCCACACACTGTGCCCATAATATACCCCCACACACACTGTGCCCATAATATACCCACACACTGTGCCCATAATATACCCCCACACACACTGTGCCCATAATATACCCACACACTGTGCCCATAATATACCCCCCCACACACTGTGCCCATAATATACCCCCCCAGACACTGTGCCCATAATATACCCACACACTGTGCCCATAATATACCCCCACACACACTGTGCCCATAATAAACCCACACACTGTGCCCATAATATACCCCCCCACACACTGTGCCCATAATATACCCCCCCACACACTGTGCCCATAATATACCCCCCCACACACTGTGCCCATAATATACCCTCACACTGTGCCCATAATATACCCCCCCACACACTGTGCCCATAATATACCCCCACACACTGTGCCCATAATATACCCCCACACACACTGTGCCCATAATATACCCCCACACACACTGTGCCCATAATATACCCCCACACACACTGTGCCCATAATATACCCCCACACACAATGTGCCCATATTATACCACCACACACACTGTACTCATAATATACCCACACACACTGTGCCCATAATATACCGCCCCACACACTGTGCCCATAATATACCCCCACACACACTGTGCCCATAATATACCCCCACACTGTGCCCATAATATACCCCCACACACACTGTGCCCATAATATACCCCCACACTGTGCCCATAATATACCCCCACACTGTGCCCATAATATACCCCCACACTGTGCCCATAATATACCCACACACACTGTGCCCATAATATACCCCCCACACACACTGTGCCCATAATATACCCCCACACACTGTGCCCATAATATACCCCCCACAAACACTGTGCCCATAATATACCCACACACTGTGCCCATAATATATATCTCCCCACACTGTGCCCATAATATACCCCCCACACGCACTGAACTCATAATATACCCCCCACACACAGTGTGCCCATAATATACCCCGACACACAATGTGCCCATAATATACCCCCACACACTGTGCCCATAATATACCCCCCCACACACTGTGCCCATAATATACCCCCCCACACACTGTGCCCATAATATACCCCCACATACTGTGTCCATAATATACCCCCCACACACACTGTGCCCATAATATACCCCCACACACTGTGCCCATAATATACCCCCACACACTGTGCCCATAATATACCCCCACACACTGTGCCCATAATATATACCATGTGTGCCCATCTCCTACCCTTTGTGTATGCCGTGGATTGGATGCAGCCGATCGTACATTGATGGGAGCGCCGGTAACTGTATCACTCGTTATCATATTGTGGTGTGAAGCATTTACTCTGTTATATCCCATAATATACCCCCCCACACATTGTGCCCATAATATACCCCCCCACACACTGTGCCCATAATATACCCCCACACACACTGTGCCCATAATATACCCCACACACTGTGCCCATAATATACCCCCACACACACTGTGCCCATAATATACCCCCACACACTGTGCCCATAATATACCCCCACACACTGTGCCCATAATATACCCCCACACACACTGTGCCCATAATATACCCCCACACACACTGTGCCCATAATATACCCCCCCACACTGTGCCCATAATATACCCCCCCACACTGTGCCCATAATATACCCCCCACACGCACTGTGCCCATAATATACCCCCCACACACACTGTGCCCATAATATACCCCCCCACACTGTGCCCATAATATACCCCCACACACTGTGCCCATAATATACCGCACACACACTGTGCCCATAATATACCCCCACACACACTGTGCCCATAATATACCCCCACACACTGTGCCCATAATATACCCCCACACACTGTGCCCATAATATACCCCCACACACACTGTGCCCATAATATACCCCCACACACACTGTGCCCATAATATACTCCCCCACACTGTGCCCATAATATACCCCCCACACGCACTGTGCCCATAATATACCCCACACACACACTGTGCCCATAATATACCCACACACTGTGCCCATAATATACCCCCCCACACTGTGCCCATAATATACCCCCCACACGCACTGTGCCCATAATATACCCCCACACACACTGTGCCCATAATATACCCACACACTGTGCCCATAAAATACCCCCACACAAACTGTGCCCATAATATACCCACACACTGTGCCCATAATATACCCCCCACACAGTGCCCATAATATACCCACACACTGTGCCCATAATATACCCACACACTGGGCCCATAATATACCCCCACACACACTGTGCCCATAATATACCCCCCCACACACTGTGCCCATAATATACCCCCCCACACACTGTGCACATAATATACCCCCACACTGTGCCCATAATATACCCCCACACACACTGTGCCCATAATATACCCACACACTGTGCCCATAATATACCCCCACACACACTGTGCCCATAATATACCCCCCACACACTGTGCCCATAATATACCCCCCCACTCACTGTGCCCATAATATACCCCCCCACACACTGTGCCCATAATATACCCCCACACACACTGTGCCCATAATATACCCCCACACACACTGTGCCCATAATATACCCCCACACACACTGTGCCCATAATATACCCCCACACACACTGTGCCCATAATATGCCCCCACACACACTGTGCCCATAATATACCCACACACACACACACTGTGCCCATAATATACCCCCACACACTGTGCCCATAATATACCCACACACTGTGCCCATAATATATCCCCCCACACTGTGCCCATAATATACCCCCACACACACTGTGCCCATAATATACCCACAGTGTGCCCATAATATACCCCCACACACTGTGCCCATAATATACCCCCCACACTGTGCCCATAATATACACCCACACACAGTGTGCCCATAATATACCCCCCCACACACTGTGCCCATAATATACCACCACACACACTGTGCCCATAATATACCCCCACACACACTGTGCCCATAATATACCCCCACACACACTGTGCCCATAATATACCCCCACACACTGTGCCCATAATATACCCACACACACTGTGCCCATAATATACCCCCCACACTGTGCCCATAATATACCCCCACACACACACTGTGCCCATAATTTACCCCCACACACACTGTGCCCATAATATACCCCCCACACACACACTGTGCCCATAATATACCCCCCACACGCACTGTGCCCATAATATACCCCCACACTGTGCCCATAATATACCCCCACACTGTGCCCATAATATACCCCCACACACACTGTGCCCATAATATACCCACACACTGTGCCCATAATATACCCACACACACTGTGCCCATAATATACCCCCCACACACACTGTGCCCATAATATACCCCCACACACACTGTGCCCAGAATATACCCCCACACACTGTGCCCATAATATACCCCCCCCACACACACTGTGCCCAGAATATACCCCCACACACTGTGCCCATAATATACCCCCACACACTGTGCCCAGAATATACCCCCACACACACTGTGCCCATAAAATACCCCCCACACACACTGTGCCCATAATATCCCCACACACACTGTGCCCATAATATACCCCCCCACACACACACTGTGCCCATAATATACCCCCACACACTGTGCCCATAATATACCCCCACACTGTGCCCATAATATACCCCCACACACTGTGCCCATAATATACCCCCCACACACACTGTGCCCAGAATATACCCCCATACTGTGCCCATAATATACCCCCCCACACACACTGTGCCCATAATATACCCCCACACACACTGTGCCCATAATATACCCCCACACACACTGTGCCCATAATATACCCCCACACACACTGTGCCCATAATATACCCCCACACACACTGTGCCCATAATATACCCCCACACACACTGTGCCCATAATATACCCCCACACACACTGTGCCCATAATATACCCCCACACACACTGTGCCCATAATATACCCCCACACACACTGTGCCCATAATATACCCCCACACACTGTGCCCATAATATACCCCCCACACGCACTGTGCCCATAATATACACCCACACACACTGTGCCCATAATATATACCCACACACTGTGCCCACAATATACCCCCACACACACTGTGCCCATAATATACCCCCACACACTGTACCCATAATATACCCCCACACACTGTGCCCATAATATACCCCCACACACTGTGCCCATAATATACCCCCACACACTGTGCCCATAATATATACCCACACACACTGTGCCCATAATATATACCCACACACTGTGCCCATAATATACCCCACACACTGTGCCCATAATATACCCCCACACACACTGTGCCCATAATATACACCCACACACACTGTGCCCATAATATACCCCCCACACGCACTGTGCCCATAATATACCCCCCAAATGCACAGTGCCCATAATATACCCCCACACACACTGTGCCCATAATATACCCACACACTGTGCCCATAATATACCCCCACACACTGTGCCCATAATATACCCACACACACTGTGCCCATAATATACCCCCACACACACTGTGCCCATAATATACCCCCCACACACACTGTGCCCATAATATACCCCCACACAATGTGCCCATAATATACCCCCACACACTGTGCCCATAATATACCCCCACACTGTGCCCATAATATACCCACACACACTGTGCCCATAATATACCCCCCACACACTGTGCCCATAATATACCCACACATACTGTGCCCATAATATACCCCCACACACTGTGCCCATAATATACCCCCCCACACACTGTGCCCATAATATACCCCCACACACACTGTGCCCATAATATACCCCCACACTGTGCCCATAATATACCCCCACACACACTGTGCCCATAATATACCCCCACACACACTGTGCCCATAATATACCCCCACACACACTGTGCCCATAATATACCCCCACACTGTGCCCATAATATACCCCCACACTGTGCCCATAATATACCCCACACACACTGTGCCCATAATATACCCCCCACACACACTGTGCCCAGAATATACCCCCACACTGTGCCCAGAATATACCCCCCACACACACTGTGCCCATAATATACCCCCCCCACACTGTGCCCATAATATACCCCCACACACACTGTGCCCATAATATACCCCCACACACACTGTGCCCATAATATACCCCCACACTGTGCCCATAATATACCCCCACACACACTGTGCCCATAATATACCCCCACACTGTGCCCATAATATACCCCCACACTGTGCCCATAATATACCCCCACACTGTGCCCATAATATACCCCCACACTGTGCCCATAATATACCCACACACACTGTGCCCATAATATACCCCCCACACACACTGTGCCCATAATATACCCCCCACACACACTGTGCCCAGAATATACCCCCACACTGTGCCCATAATATACCCCCCCACACACACTGTGCCCATAATATACCCCCACACACACTGTGCCCATAATATACCCCCACACACACTGTGCCCATAATATACCCCCACACACACTGTGCCCATAATATACACCCACACACACTGTGCCCATAATATATACCCACACACTGTGCCCACAATATACCCCCACACACACTGTGCCCATAATATACCCCCACACACTGTACCCATAATATACCCCCACACACTGTGCCCATAATATACCCCCACACACTGTGCCCATAATATACCCCCACACACTGTGCCCATAATATATACCCACACACACTGTGCCCATAATATATACCCACACACTGTGCCCATAATATACCCCACACACTGTGCCCATAATATACCCCCACACACACTGTGCCCATAATATACACCCACACACACTGTGCCCATAATATACCCCCCACACGCACTGTGCCCATAATATACCCCCCAAACGCACAGTGCCCATAATATACCCCCACACACACTGTGCCCATAATATACCCACACACTGTGCCCATAATATACCCCCACACACTGTGCCCATAATATACCCACACACACTGTGCCCATAATATACCCCCACACACACTGTGCCCATAATATACCCCCCACACACACTGTGCCCATAATATACCCCCCACACAATGTGCCCATAATATACCCCCACACACTGTGCCCATAATATACCCCCACACACTGTGCCCATAATATACCCCCACACTGTGCCCATAATATACCCACACACACTGTGCCCATAATATACCCCCCACACACTGTGCCCATAATATACCCACACACACTGTGCCCATAATATACCCCCACACACTGTGCCCATAATATACCCCCCCACACACTGTGCCCATAATATACCCCCACACACACTGTGCCCATAATATACCCCCACACTGTGCCCATAATATACCCCCACACACACTGTGCCCATAATATACCCCCACACACACTGTGCCCATAATATACCCCCACACACACTGTGCCCATAATATACCCCCACACTGTGCCCATAATATACCCCCACACTGTGCCCATAATATACCCCACACACACTGTGCCCATAATATACCCCCCACACACACTGTGCCCAGAATATACCCCCACACTGTGCCCAGAATATACCCCCCACACACACTGTGCCCATAATATACCCCCCCACACTGTGCCCATAATATACCCCCACACACACTGTGCCCATAATATACCCCCACACACACTGTGCCCATAATATACCCCCACACTGTGCCCATAATATACCCCCACACACACTGTGCCCAGAATATACCCCCACACTGTGCCCATAATATACCCCCACACTGTGCCCATAATATACCCCCACACTGTGCCCATAATATACCCCCACACTGTGCCCATAATATACCCACACACACTGTGCCCATAATATACCCCCCACACACACTGTGCCCATAATATACCCCCCACACACACTGTGCCCAGAATATACCCCCACACTGTGCCCATAATATACCCCCCCACACACACTGTGCCCATAATATACCCCCACACACACTGTGCCCATAATATACCCCCACACACACTGTGCCCATAATATACCCCCACACACACTGTGCCCATAATATACCCCCACACACACTGTGCCCATAATATACCCCCACACACACTGTGCCCATAATATACCCCCACACTGTGCCCATAATATACCCCCACACTGTGCCCATAATATACCCACACACACTGTGCCCATAATATACCCCCCACACACACTGTGCCCAGAATATACCCCCACACTGTGCCCATAATATACCCCCCCCACACACTGTGCCCATAATATACCCCCACACACACTGTGCCCATAATATACCCCCACACACACTGTGCCCATAATATACCCCCACACTGTGCCCATAATATACCCCCACACTGTGCCCATAATATACCCCCACACTGTGCCCATAATATACCCACACACACTGTGCCCATAATATACCCCCCCCACACACTGTGCCCATAATATACCCCCACACTGTGCCCATAATATACCCCCACACACACACTGTGCCCATAATATACCCCCCCCACACACACACACTGTGCCCATAATATACCCACCCACACACTGTGCCCATAATATACCCCCCCACACACTGTGCCCATAATATACCCCCCCACACACTGTGCCCATAATATACCCCCCCACACACTGTGCCCATAATATACACACACACTGTGCCCATAATATACCCCCCACACACACTGTGCCCATAATATACCCCCCCCACACACACACTGTGCCCATAATATACCCCCACACACACTGTGCCCATAATATACCCCCCCCACACACACACTGTGCCCATAATATACCCCTCCACACTGTGCCCATAATATACCCCCACACACTGTGCCCATAATATACCCCCACACTGTGCCCATAATATACCCCCCACACACTGTGCCCATAATATACCCCCACACGCACTGTGCCCATAATATATACCCCCCACACTGTGCCCATAATATACCCCCACACTGTGCCCATAATATACCCCCCCACACACTGTGCCCATAATATACCCCCACACACACTGTGCCCATAATATACCCCCACACACACTGTGCCCATAATATACCCCCCCACACACTGTGCCCATAATATACCCCCCCCACACACACTGTGCCCATAATATACCCCCACACTGTGCCCATAATATACCCCCACACAGTGCCCATAATATACCCCCACACACTGTGCCCATAATATGCCACCACACACACTGTGCCCATAATATACCCACACACACTGTGCCCATAATATACCCCCACACACTGTGCCCATAATATACCCCCACACTGTGCCCATAATATGCCCCGCCACACTGTGCCCATAATATGCCCCCACACACTGTGCCCATAATATACCCCCCACACACACTGTGCCCATAATATACCCCCACACACTGTGCCCATAATATACCCACACACACTGTGCCCATAATATGCCCCCACACACACTGTGCCCATAATATACCCCCCCACACACTGTGCCCATAAAATACCCCCACACACACTGTGCCCATAATATACCCCCCCACACACTGTGCCCATAATATACCCACACACTGTGCCCATAATATATATCTCCACACACTGTGCCCATAATATGCCCCCACACACACTGTGCCCATAATATATACCCACGCACTGTGCCCATAATATATATCTCCACACACTGTGCCCATAATATGCCCCCACACACACTGTGCCCAGAATATACCCCCCCACACACTGTGTCCATATTATACCCACACACTGTGCCCATAATATACCCCCACACACTGTGCCCATAATATACCCCCACACACTGTGCCCATAATATACCCCCACACACACTGTGCCCAGAATATACCCCCACACACTGTGCCCATAATATACCCCCACACACTGTGCCCATAATATGCCCCCACACACACTGTGCCCAGAATATACCCCCCCACACACTGTGTCCATATTATACCCCCACACACTGTGCCCATAATATACCCCCACACACACTGTGCCCATAATATGCCCCCCACACACTGTGCCCATAATATACCCCCCCACACACTGTGCCCATAATATACCCCCACACACACTGTGCCCAGAATATACCCACACACTGTGCTCTGTATTAGATCACGAGTACACACACACACACACACCTCTGTATTAGATCACGAGTACTGTATATACACACACATACTGTGCTCTGTATTAGATCACATGACTATATACAGACACACCTCTGTATTACACACTGATCTCTGTATTACATCACATGACTATATACAGATACACCTTTGTATTACACAGATCTCTGTATTACACACACATCTGTATTAGATCACCTGACTATATACAGACACCTCTGTATTACACACATCTCTGTATTAGATCACGTGACTATATACAGATACACACCTCTGTATTACACACATCTCTGTATTCCACAAACATCTCTGTATTAGATCACGTGACTATATACAGACACACATCTCTGTATTCCACAATTATCTCTGTATTACATCACGTGACTATATACAGACACATCTCTGTATTACACACATCTCTGTATTCCACAATTATCTCTGTATTAGATCACGTGACTATATACAGACACACATCTCTGTATTCCACAATTATCTCTGTATTAGATCACGTGACTATATACAGACACACATCTCTGTATTCCACAATTATCTCTGTATTAGATCACGTGACTATATACAGACACATCTCTGTATTCCAATTATCTCTGTATTAGATCACGTGACTATATACAGACACACATCTCTGTATTCCACAATTATCTCTGTATTACATCACGTGACTATATACAGACACATCTCTGTATTACACACATCTCTGTATTCCACAATTATCTCTGTATTAGATCACGTGACTATATACAGACACACATCTCTGTATTCCACAATTATCTCTGTATTAGATCACGTGACTATATACAGACACACATCTCTGTATTCCACAATTATCTCTGTATTAGATCACGTGACTATATACAGACACATCTCTGTATTACACACCCTGATCTCTGTATTACGCACATATCTCTGTATTAGATCACGTGACTATATACAGACATTAGAGATGACAGGACCCCGCCCCCCTCAGGCCCCGCCCCTCCTCCTCGGGGGTCTTCGCACATTACTTCTGCTATCCTCCCTCAGTAACAGCTCCCCGCGGCCTGTGATTGGCTGATGTTTCCATAACCGGCGCGCGCGCGGACTCTGGTTGGTCAGACATGGCCAGCGCGCGCTGGGGTGGGATGCGCGTGCCCGCCCGGGGGAGGGAGGCCGCGGGAGCGCGCGGGGGCAGCTGGAGAGTGGGGGAGGGGCTCAGACTGTTCTAGAAGGTCCCCCCCGGGTAGGCAGGGCGCGGGTGTGCGGCTGGCGGCCCGGTGACCCGCCCCACGCCTCAGGGAGTGTCAGGGAGCGGGCCGGGGCGGCGGGCGGCCGCTTTGAGTGACAGCTTACCTGGGTGCCAATCTTCGTCACACTGACAAGCGGCTGCAGCAATCGGGACCCGCAGGGGCGCCTGCGTCATCACGCAGCACGCCGTTCATCAATATGCACTGGGAGGGCGGGGCTACGTGCGCACGTACAGCCGGCCTGCTCATGAATAATTACACAGAGCTGCTGTGGTAGGGCCGGAGTGTGGGCGGGGCTCATTAACATGTATAAGGGCGCCAATACAGACCACGCCCACAGTCATGTCCATTTACTCTGTGTGTGTGTGTGTGTGTGTGTGTGTGTGTGTGTGTGTGTGTGTGTGTGTGTGTGTGTGTGTGTGTGTGTGTGTGTGTGTGTGTGTGTGTGTGTGTGTGTGTGTGTGTGTGTGTGTGTGTGTGTGTGTGTGTGTGTGTGTGTGTGTGTGTGTGTGTGTGTGTGTGTGTGTGTGTGTGTGTGTGTGTGTGATACATTGCATGCACAGTTACAGATAATATATATTATAGGCGTATGTTACAGGTAATATATATTATAGGCGTGTGTAACAGTTACAGATAATAATAAGTGTAGCCCCGAGGTAAAATTTCACTTGCTGGCCCCCCTCCGCGAGTGCCGTGTGGTAGCGGGTGCCGCCGGAGGCTGCGCCGGACCCGCCGGCACTTCGCGAGGGTGGGGGCCAGTGCAGGGAGCAGAGCGTTGCTCTGAGGCGCAGGCCGGTTGCCGGGGACGCGATCGGGCCGTCGCTAAGGCCGCGATCGCGTTGCCACCGGCTCGGCGGCTGAAGGAGAGGGCGCCGCCATTGCGCGTTAGTTCGCGCATGCGCAGTAGGCAGCCAGCGCAGGGAAGGCCCCAGGGAGATCGCGCGAGAGTAGGACGGGAGGAAAGGATTGAGGCGGCCATTAGGGGTTCGCGCATGCGCAGGGCAAGTGCGCACGCGGCCCCAATGCTTAGACAGCCCCCTGGGAACTACAATTCCCAGGAGGCATAGGGAGACAGAGGTCAGGTGCTCCATTGCGGCCAATAGGGCTGGAGGAAGCTCAGCCCGGGAATATAGATACATTTCCCGGGCTTTGCACACGTCAGTCAGGAAGAGGCAGAGGAAGGAGTAGGAAGGGTGTAGGGAGCGAGTGGCTCCTGCACCAGGTAAGGGTTCTCCTTAGGTCCCCAGGCAGGCCCCAATCCCCGGTAAGGGCAGGGGGTAACTGAAGAGGGACGGCCCTAGATAAGGAGGTCACCCTTAGGTGTGAGAGGTGCAGGTTTGGCAGTGCCACAGCGGGTAGTGCTGTGCGCACTGGCAAATAGGCACAGAGTGCAAGCAGTGGGTTATTGCTGCGGGTATCCAGGTGGCTGTGTATGATTGCCAGCTGTGTGTGTGTGTCGCTGCATGTGCTGGGCGCAGTGTGTGCAGCGTGTGTGAATGTCTGCAGGCTGACGGTGAGAGCTGTGTGTCTGCTGCAGGCTGTTAGTATCTAGGAGTAGCGAGTAGCTAGTGGTTAGGGAGGATTAGGGACGTGGGTAGCTAGGGGAGTGGGGCAGGTTATTACTCCGCAGGCCCTAGGAGATTTCCCCAAGCCACCCCAAGTTACGGTTCATCAGGGACAGGCCCTAGGTTAGGGTTCCTGTCACTTTAGGGTTAGTTAGGGATAGATAGGGATAGCGGCGGTTGCTGTTCCCGTGATGCGGTTGGTGTTGCCGTGATTCGGTTGTGTTCCCGTGAAGCGGTGGGACCCTCGTTGGGGTTCCTGGAGAAGCACCTGGATAGGATCAGACGGATGCATCGCACGTCTGACCCTTTGTGAAGATCGTTGCAGGCCCGAGCACTACATTTGGAGGCGCTGCTGAGAGATCAGACCTGGGGTGCCCTGTATGTTTTTTTTCTAAATTGTGTCCTATTTTTGTTCCACCATGTGGGTGCTCTCAAAGCAGGAGGTCTACGCATGGGCCTTGAAAGTGAACGTGACTCCTAACCGCGTGGTTGCCGTGGGGGCAGTCCCGGCTGGCGTGCCCTTGTTAGATGTCCAGGCGCAGGTTCGGAAGCTCCCTGGACTGGCGGGTACGTGGGTCAGAGGGCGAAGGTATGATGACACCTACCAATGGAGTACTGTCCTGATATATGAAGGCCAGACCCTAAGCGAGGAAGATGGCCCTAAATTCTTAAATCTGCCCGGGGGTCCCACCGATGGGTGCCCCTTTATCTACCCTGACTTGGCAGTATCTGCCTGCACCGAGAGCCTTATAGACATTGACAGTGAGCCCCACCTAAAATGGCGACTCCCGCCAAATCACCGTGGCACGTGTGCGGCTGACTGCCAGCATGCACAGAAAAATGTTGCAAACCTCTGCCCAGGACTGGCGGGAAAACCAGAGCCCCGCCCCCACACTGTGAGTGACTCAGTACCGAGCTCGCAACATTCCCCAAAAGACTGTGCTGCTCCTCCTCTAGAGTCCACCAGGGGGAGGGAGTGTCGTGAGCAGAAATCAGCCATTTCTGTTCCCCCTAAGGAAAGCAAGGGATGCCGAGAAAAGCACCCTTGGCTGTATAGAATCGTATGGGCCCCCCATTTAGTCTTGCCAATGGTGGTGTGCCCGTGTGCGTTAAGAGACTGGAAGGTGACGGGTGGCTGGACGGACGGGTCCCCTGAGTTAACCGTCGCCCTCACGATGACAGTGGTAGACGGGGAAGAATGCCTGCACGGCCGTCTGAATGAATGTGAGTGTCCCGTTGGTGAACTGACCAGAGGGCCCGAGTGTCCTGACTGTGCGGCGCAGTTCCTGCAACCCAAACTGCCGCAGCCTACCGAGCTGCCAGTGGGGGAGGACACTGTAGCAGAAATGGATTGTTCTTCCCCTGAGAAGGAAGAGCAGGAACCTCTGATGGCGGAACCTGCGGAGAAAGATGCGCCTGATGATGCTACCAAGGTGGGTGAAGCCGCTACTAATTCTTCCACTTCAGCGATGGAGGTGGTGGAGGGGCCGTGGGCCCAAATGGACTTTCCAGACGCTGAGCCGGAGCCGCTGAAGGCGGAGCTCCAGATGTCGGAACCCCAGATGTCGGTTCCAGACCCGGTTCCCGAGCAGGAACCACCGAGACCAGAACCACCGTTCCCGGAAGGCCAGGGTAAGGTGTTTGTACCCCCGCCCATGTGTGTTGATTTCAGCGACCAACCGAGCGTGGTGATGCGCCTGCCGGCGGACCACTCCAGTGAGGTCACCGAGCCAACCACCTCCACTGATGCAGACCCTGATATGGGCCCGTGTGCCCTGCAACGGCCAGTCCGGCCTTCCACCGAGGTACCAGCGGTCCCAGGCTTGGGATCAGTACCTGCCGACAACGATAGGGGTAAGTTGACTGCCCCAGGGGTGTCGGGTGTGAGCTCCCCGGTGATCATGGAGCCTGGTGACTCCAAAGGTAGGGTCACCCGGGCGATGGGCTCACCCCGTCATCGCGTCCTGGTGGAGGTGTCTTCCCCAGAAGATTTCTGCAGATCATGGAACGAATCCGACCTCATCAAGGTATCCGGTGTAACGGACTGGAGCGACACTTACTCCTGTGCGAGGAGTCTCCAAGCGGGCCTACCCGAAGAAGTTGTGCTGTCCACAGAAGGTGTCACCGTTAAAGGGATGGTTGGAGTGGACAAAGACTGTGTTGAGACCGCTCTGGTAGTTGTGGCCTCTCCCAGGTGCGCGATGGAGCGCTATGTTCGCCATGTGGTGGACCGAGGCAAGAGACTGAACCTCCCTGTCTCCCGTGAGACGAAACTGGAGGGTCCGGCAAGGGTCAATATCCCGGACCCCTTACTATTTTTTCTGCGAGGGGGAGAAGGTGGGTTGGTACAAGGGACTGAAATTGAGTTCCAAAAGACTCACAGGAGTCACGGTGGGATACCCTCACCCAATCAGTTAGGGGCACTCCACTCTGAGACTCAGCTGGCCTCGGGTATCCATGGGATGATGTTGGGTACAAATGGGGAATTGCTTGTGTGTGATGTATCGGTTACAATGCATTTTCCATTATATAATCCTCTGTTGCATGGTTGCTACCCAAGCGAGGTCGTTGGGATTCTGCGAGGGGGAGAATGTAGCCCTGAGTTAAAATTTCACTTTCTGGCCCCCCTCCGCGAGTGCCGTGTGGTAGCGGGTGCCGCCGGAGGCTGCGACAGACCCGCCGGCACTTCGCGAGGGTGGGGGCCAGTGCAGGGAGCAGAGCGTTGCTCTGAGGCGCAGGCCGGTTGCCGGGGACGCGATCGGGCCGTCGCTAAGGCCGCGATCGCGTTGCCACCGGCTCGGCGGCTGAAGGAGAGGGCACCGCCATTGCGCGTTAGTTCGCGCATGCGCAGTAGGCAGCCAGCGCAGGGAAGGCCCCAGGGAGATCGCGCGAGAGTAGGACAGGGGAGGAAAGGATTGAGGCGGCCATTAGGGGTTCGCGCATGCGCAGGGCAAGTGCGCACGCGGCCCCAATGCTTAGACAGCCTCCTGGGAACTACAACTCCCAGGAGGCATAGGGAGACAGAGGTCAGCTGCTCCATTGCGGCCAATAGGGCTGGAGGAAGCTCAGCCCGGGAATATAGATACATTTCCCGGGCTTTGCACACGTCAGTCAGGAAGAGGCAGAGGAAGGAGTAGGAAGGGTGTAGGGAGCGAGTGGCTCCTGCACCAGGTAAGGGTTCTCCTTAGGTCCCCAGGCAGGCCCCATTCCCCGGTAAGGGCAGGGGGTAACTGAAGAGGGACGGCCCTAGCTAGGGAGGTCACCCTTAGGTGTGAGAGGTGCAGGTTTGGCAGTGCCACAGCGGGTAGTGCTGTGCGCACTGGCAAATAGGCACAGAGTGCAAGCAGTGGGTTATTGCTGCGGGTATCCAGGTGGCTGTGTATGATTGCCAGCTGTGTGTGTGTCGCTGTATGTGCTGGGCGCAGTGTGTGCAGCGTGTGTGAAGTCTGCAGGCTGACGGTGAGAGCTGTGTGTCTGCTGCAGGCTGTTAGTATCTAGGAGTAGCGAGTAGCTAGTGGTTAGGGAGGATTAGGGACGTGGGTAGCTAGGGGAGTGGGGCAGGTTATTACTCCGCAGGCCCTAGGAGATTTCCCCAAGCCACCCCAAGTTACGGTTCATCAGGGACAGGCCCTAGGTTAGGGTTCCTGTCACTTTAGGGTTAGTTAGGGATAGACAGGGATAGCGGCGGTTGCTGTTCCCGTGATGCGGTTGGTGTTGCCGTGATTCGGTTGTGTTCCCGTGAAGCGGTGGGACCCTCGTTGGGGTTCCTGGAGAAGCACCTGAATAGGATCAGACGGATGCATCGCACGTCTGACCCTTTGAGAAGAGTGTTGCAGGCCCGAGCATCGGAGTGCTCGGAAGGTACCTCTATATTATATGTGCACCAACAGGCCTATTAGTTCATAGTGACTGTGCAGTCACCCACTACCTCCGTAGGAGTACGGGACATTGGGTGTGGGGGATTACAGGACACTGGGTGGGAACACCAGACATTGGGCTGAGGTGATACGGTTAAGGTGATAAGGTTATGATGTTATGTAATGTGTTATATGTGTGTTAGTAAAGTGTTAGTTATTGTTTCCATCGCATACGTGTGTTATTGTATTTCTTACCCAGGGCTATCTTTCATAACGGGGATCCTGGGTAAGTGGAGGCGCTGCACCAGGTAAATGGTAAGGGTTTCCCCAGGCTCCCAGCTAGCGGAGGCTCAGATCTCCAGGAGCCACAGGTGTTATACAGTTACCAGTAGTCCCTTAGAAGAGGTGTGCCGCAAGGAAAGGGACCGGTTAGACCACAGGGGCCAATGTGAGATTGGGTGGGTCAGGCCGGTTCACAAAAAGGGCTACATTTGGAGGCGCTGCTGAGAGATCAGACCTGGGGTGCCCTGTATGTTTTTTTTCTAAATTGTGTCCTATTTTTGTTCCACCATGTGGGTGCTCTCAAAGCAGGAGGTCTACGCATGGGCCTTGAAAGTGAACGTGACTCCTAACCGCGTGGTTGCCGTGGGGGCAGTCCCGGCTGGCGTGCCCTTGTTAGATGTCCAGGCGCAGGTTCGGAAGCTCCCTGGACTGGCGGGTACGTGGGTCAGAGGGCGAAGGTATGATGACACCTACCAATGGAGTACTGTCCTGATATATGTAGGCCAGACCCTAAGCGAGGAAGATGGCCCTAAATTCTTAAATCTGCCCGGGGGTCCCACCGATGGGTGCCCCTTTATCTACCCTGACTTGGCAGTATCTGCCTGCACCGAGAGCCTTATAGACATTGACAGTGAGCCCCACATAAAATGGCGACTCCCGCCAAATTACCGTGGCACGTGTGCGGCTGACTGCCAGCATGCACAGAAAAATGTTGCAAACCTCTGCCCAGGACTGGCGGGAAAACCAGAGCCCCGCCCCCACACTGTGAGTGACACAGTACCGAGCTCGCAACATTCCCCAAAAGACTGTGCTGCTCCTCCTCTAGAGTCCACCAGGGGGAGGGAGTGTCGTGAGCAGAAATCAGCCATTTCTGTTCCCCCTAAGGAAAGCAAGGGATGCCGAGAAAAGCACCCTTGGCTGTATAGAATCGTATGGGCCCCCCATTTAGTCTTGCCAATGGTGGTGTGCCCGTGTGCGTTAAGAGACTGGAAGGTGACGGGTGGCTGGACGGACGGGTCCCCTGAGTTAACCGTCGCCCTCACGATGACAGTGGTAGACGGGGAAGAATGCCTGCACGGCCGTCTGAATGAATGTGAGTGTCCCGTTGGTGAACTGACCAGAGGGCCCGAGTGTCCTGACTGTGCGGCGCAGTTCCTGCAACCCAAACTGCCGCAGCCTACCAAGCTGCCAGTGGGGGAGGACACTGTAGCAGAAATGGATTGTTCTTCCCCTGAGAAGGAAGAGCAGGAACCTCTGATGGCGGAACCTGCGGAGAAAGATGCGCCTGATGATGCTACCAAGGTGGGTGAAGCCGCTACTAATTCTTCACTTCAGCGATGGAGGTGGTGGAGGGGCCGTGGGCCCAAATGGACTTTCCAGACGCTGAGCCGGAGCCGCTGAAGGCGGAGCTCCAGATGTCGGAACCCCAGATGTCGGTTCCAGACCCGGTTCCCGAGCAGGAACCACCGAGACCAGAACCACCGTTCCCGGAAGGCCAGGGTAAGGTGTTTGTACCCCCGCCCATGTGTGTTGATTTCAGCGACCAACCGAGCGTGGTGATGCGCCTGCCGGCGGACCACTCCAGTGAGGTCACCGAGCCAACCACCTCCACTGATGCAGACCCTGATATGGGCCCGTGTGCCCTGCAACGGCCAGTCCGGCCTTCCACCGAGGTACCAGCGGTCCCAGGCTTGGGATCAGTACCTGCCGACAACGATAGGGGTAAGTTGACTGCCCCAGGGGTGTCGGGTGTGAGCTCCCCGGTGATCATGGAGCCTGGTGACTCCAAAGGTAGGGTCACCCGGGCGATGGGCTCACCCCGTCATCGCGTCCTGGTGGAGGTGTCTTCCCCAGAAGATTTCTGCAGATCATGGAACGAATCCGACCTCATCAAGGTATCCGGTGTAACGGACTGGAGCAACACTTACTCCTGTGCGAGGAGTCTCCAAGCGGGCCTACCCGAAGAAGTTGTGCTGTCCACAGAAGGTGTCACCGTTAAAGGGATGGTTGGAGTGGACAAAGACTGTGTTGAGACCGCTCTGGTAGTTGTGGCCTCTCCCAGGTGCGCGATGGAGCGCTATGTTCGCCATGTGGTGGACCGAGGCAAGAGACTGAACCTCCCTGTCTCCCGTGAGACGAAACTGGAGGGTCCGGCAAGGGTCAATATCCCGGACCCCTTACTATTTTTTCTGCGAGGGGGAGAAGGTGGGTTGGTACAAGGGACTGAAATTGAGTTCCAAAAGACTCACAGGAGTCACGGTGGGATACCCTCACCCAATCAGTTAGGGGCACTCCACTCTGAGACTCAGCTGGCCTCGGGTATCCATGGGATGATGTTGGGTACAAATGGGGAATTGCTTGTGTGTGATGTATCGGTTACAATGCATTTTCCATTATATAATCCTCTGTTGCATGGTTGCTACCCAAGCGAGATCGTTGGGATTCTGCGAGGGGGAGAATGTAGCCCTGAGGTAAAATTTCACTTTCTGGCCCCCCTCCGCGAGTGCCGTGTGGTAGCGGGTGCCGCCGGAGGCTGCGACAGACCCGCCGGCACTTCGCGAGGGTGGGGCGCAGGCCGGTTGCCGGGGACGCGATCGGGCCGTCGCTAAGGCCGCGATCGCGTTGCCACCGGCTCGGCGGCAGAAGGAGAGGGCACCGCCATTGCGCGTTAGTGCGCGCATGCGCAGTAGGCAGCCAGCGCAGGGAAGGCCCCAGGGAGATCGCGCGAGAGTAGGACAGGGGAGGAAAGGATTGAGGCGGCCATTAGGGGTTCGCGCATGCGCAGGGCAAGTGCGCACGCGGCCCCAATGCTTAGACAGCCTCCTGGGAACTACAACTCCCAGGAGGCATAGGGAGACAGAGGTCAGCTGCTCCATTGCGGCCAATAGGGCTGGAGGAAGCTCAGCCCTGGAATATAGATACATTTCCCGGGCTTTGCACACGTCAGTCAGGAAGAGGCAGAGGAAGGAGTAGGAAGGGTGTAGGGAGCGAGTGGCTCCTGCACCAGGTAAGGGTTCTCCTTAGGTCCCCAGGCAGGCCCCAATCCCCGGTAAGGGCAGGGGGTAACTGAAGAGGGACGGCCCTAGATAAGGAGGTCACCCTTAGGTGTGAGAGGTGCAGGTTTGGCAGTGCCACAGCGGGTAGTGCTGTGTGCACTGGCAAATAGGCACAGAGTGCAAGCAGTGGGTTATTGCTGCGGGTATCCAGGTGGCTGTGTATGATTGCCAGCTGTGTGTGTGTGTTGCTGCATGTGCTGGGCGCAGTGTGTGCAGCGTGTGTGAATGTCTGCAGGCTGACGGTGAGAGCTGTGTGTCTGCTGCAGGCTGTTAGTATCTAGGAGTAGCGAGTAGTTAGTGGTTAGGGAGGATTAGGGACGTGGGTAGCTAGGGGAGTGGGGCAGGTTATTACTCCGCAGGCCCTAGGAGATTTCCCCAAGCCACCCCAAGTTACGGTTCATCAGGGACAGGCCCTAGGTTAGGGTTCCTGTCACTTTAGGGTTAGTTAGGGATAGACAGGGATAGCGGCGGTTGCTGTTCCCGTGATGCGGTTGGTGTTGCCGTGATTCGGTTGTGTTCCCGTGAAGCGGTGGGACCCTCGTTGGGGTTCCTGGAGAAGCACCTGAATAGGATCAGACGGATGCATCGCACGTCTGACCCTTTGAGAAGAGTGTTGCAGGCCCGAGCATCGGAGTGCTCGGAAGGTACCTCTATATTATATGTGCACCAACAGGCCTATTAGTTCATAGTGACTGTGCAGTCACCCACTACCTCCGTAGGAGTACGGGACATTGGGTGTGGGGGATTACAGGACACTGGGTGGGAACACCAGACATTGGGCTGAGGTGATACGGTTAAGGTGATAAGGTTATGATGTTATGTAATGTGTTATATGTGTGTTAGTAAAGTGTTAGTTATTGTTTCCATCGCATACGTGTGTTATTGTATTTCTTACCCAGGGCTATCTTTCATAACGGGGATCCTGGGTAAGTGGAGGCGCTGCACCAGGTAAATGGTAAGGGTTTCCCCAGGCTCCCAGCTAGCGGAGGCTCAGATCTCCAGGAGCCACAGGTGTTATACAGTTACCAGTAGTCCCTTAGAAGAGGTGTGCCGCAAGGAAAGGGACCGGTTAGACCACAGGGGCCAATGTGAGATTGGGTGGGTCAGGCCGGTTCACAAAAAGGGCTACATATATTATAGGCGTGTGTAACAGTTACAGATAATATATATTATAGGCGTATGTAACAGTTACAGATAATATATATTATAGGCGCATGTAACAGTTACAGGTAATATATATTATGGGCGTATGTAACAGTTACAGAAAATATATATTATAGGCGTATGTTACAGATAATATATATTATGGGCGTATGTAACAGTTACAGGTAATATATATTATAGGCGTATGTTACAGATAATATATATTATAGGCGTATGTAACAGTTACAGGTAATATATATTATGGGCGTATGTAACAGTTACAGGTAATATATATTATAGGCGTATGTTACAGATAATATATATTATAGGCGTATGTAACAGTTACAGGTAATATATATTATGGGCGTGTGTGACAGTTACAGAAAATATATATTATAGGCGTATGTAACAGTTACAGATAATATATATTATAGGCGTATGTTACAGATAATATATATTATGGGCGTATGTAACAGTTACAGGTAATATATATTATAGGCGTATGTTACAGATAATATATATTATAGGCGTATGTAACAGTTACAGGTAATATATATTATGGGCGTGTGTAACAGTTACAGATAATATATATTATGGGCGTGTGTAACAGTTACAGATAATATATATTATGGGCGTATGTAACAGTTACAGATAATATATATTATAGGCGTGTGTAACAGTAACAGATAATATATATTATGGGCGTATGTAACAGTTACAGATAATATATATTATAGGCGTGTGTAACAGTTACAGATAATATATATTATGGGCGTGTGTAACAGTTACAGGTAATATATATTATAGGCGTATGTAACAGTTACAGATAATATATATTATAGGCGTATGTTACAGATAATATATATTATAGGCGTGTGTAACAGTTACAGGTAATATATATTATAGGCGTATGTAACAGTTACAGATAATATATATTATGGGCGTATGAAACAGTTACAGACCAGGTTAAAATGTGAGACAGCCTTAGATTTGAAATAACTTAGACATGCAATTAAGCTTCTTCGTATTATGTTTGTTGTTCAAAATGCTTTATTGTAAAGACACCACAATCTAATGTCATGTGTGGTAGTAAAAGTTATAGCACAATTGGAAGTTGAGGTAAAAAATGTGTACATTCCTGACAATTATGGTGGCTGACCTCATGTCCATGGTGGCAATCCGTTTGGACGTAAAGTGAAGTGTGAGCAAACACACGTGCATTGTAACGCTTGTTTATAAACCACATTTGGTGTTCCACTTGGAGCAAAGAGGGACCACCCTCTTCTCCTTCACATTCTCCATACTCTTGGTATTCGGAACAAAGCTCTATCCTGGATCTCATCCTACCTCTCCCATCGTACTTTCAGTGTCTCTTCTGCTAACATCACCTCCCCCTCTATTGATCTCTCTGTGGGGGTACCCCATGGCTCTGTCCTGGGACCTCTTCTCTTTTCTCTGTACACACTCTCTCCAGATGACCTAATAACATCTTTTGGGTTTAAATATCACCTCTATGCTGACACCACACACATATACCTTTCTACCCCCGACCTTACACCTGCTGTACAAACCAAAGTTTCTGAATGTCTCTCTGTGATATCATCCTGGATGTCCCTCCGTCGACTTAAACTCAACATGGCAAAAACAGAGCTCCTCATACTTCCTCCCAAACCTGGCCCTACTACCTCCTTCCACATTACTGTTGGATGTACAACTCATTTGGGGAGCCCACTCTAGAACACGTCACATATAACTGGCCGTGGGAGAAACACTGGGCACGTTCCCAAGTCCTGAATCGTCCTGCTTGCTTGTTCATGTTTCACCTGCAGGCAAAAAGTTATGGGGGCAAAGGGTGACTGTATTTGTCGCACTTTTGTAAACCGTGTGTATTCTACCTTTTGCTTTGGGAGCTCGCAACTTCTACTGAGCAAAGCAGAAGATAAAATAAATTGTAATTTATTCACACAATGAACACACACAGCTTGATTTACAATATAACACAAAAATACACTTACTAATTACGATGTTAAATCTTGAACAGGAAAGATCATAGATGGAACTCTTTACCGCATGATGAATCTTCGATGGATCTCAGATGGAACTTATTACATTTATTTATAAAATATTTTACCAGGAAGTAATACATTGAGAGTTACCTCTCGTTTTCAAGTATGTCCTGGGCACAGAGTTAAGACAAATAATACATGGTTACAAATACAGTTATATAAATGAACAGGGTATACATTATATACAAGACATTGCATGCACAGTTACAGATAATATATATTATGGGCGTATGTAATAGTTAAAGAAAATATATGTTATGGGCGAATGAAACAGTTACAGACCAGATTAAAATGTGAGACAGCCTTAGATTTGAAAGAACTTAAACTGGTGGTGGATGTGAGAGTCTCTGGTAGGTTGTTCCAGTTTTGGATTGCACGGTAAGAGAAGGAGGAACTGCCGGATACTTTGTTGAGCCTTGGGACCATGAACAGTCTTTTGGAGTCTGATCTCAGGTGATAAGTGCTGCATGTGGTAGGGGTGAGGAGCTTGTTCAGGTAGCTGGGTAGCTTGCCCATAAAGAATTTAAAGGCAAGAAAGGAAAGGTGAACTTTGCGCCTAGACTCAAGTGATGACCAATCTAGTTCTTTAAGCATTTCGCAGTGATGTGTGTTGTAGTTGCATTGGAGAACAAAACGACAAATTGAATTGTAGAGGGTGTCAAGTTTTCTAAGGTGGGTTTGAGGTGCCGTGCCATATACTATGTCTCCATAGTCAATGATACATGATGGAACTGTTACCTGAGGGGCTGCACAGATTTTCAAACCCTCCAAATCCCTATCTGTACAGTCTGCAGCCAACCGCTGCGTGGGAACTAAATAATCCACCTATCGTCAGGTTTTGCCAGTCTCTTACAGAACCTGGCAGAGAGCTTCAGTATTGCAACTGAGCATGTACGAACCGCTATCTTCCCCCACTTGTCATGCGAGACCCCCTGCCGGCTCAGCGCCGGAGAGTCTGGACCGAGTAGCCATTTGCCAGGATGGCTTATTGAACTGTTCTTCCTTTTCTCCTCCCTGCTACCAAATGGTTAACACCTCCATATCCTTGCTAACCCATGGTTAACACCTTCATTCTGGATGGTCTTTAAAGCTGATTCTTTGAAGCTCAGGCGGAGTAGCTTCCCCTGCTTCCTATGCAAATGGATTTTTATCCATACTAAATGCCTTCCTCTGAACAGTACTGGAATAAAAATATAAACTTTGGGGATTGTTAAAAACCATTTTCTTTTCCCCTTATACAGAAAACATTGTTACAATAACCCATACCTTTAAAACAGGGTATGATTCTCGCCCCCTTAGCCCTGGTGGGAGACACACAGACGGTCCCCAATACAATTACAGTATTACAGCCCTCACTGGGTCGCAGAGCTGACACTCTACACTTTAACTTGAAACCCCTATAACTCTCTTCGCCTTATACCTGGTGAGAGATGTACGGAACCCCCCATCGGGTTCTGGGGTTTGGGCATATGCCGAGAACCTTTAATGTAATTCAGTTCCCTGCCCGGTTTTACTGTCCTGGTTTGTGCTGAAGCAGGGGATTTGACGGTAAGCTGCAAACTGCTTTCTAGGGAGGAGTTTATCTGGTGGTCTGTGTTCTGTGTTCCTCATATCCTCAGGAGTCTGGGGGGATTCCTGAGTACATGTTTCGGGTAACCCGCAACATTGGCCCCCTGCTACCCCAACACACCCTGACAACATTTTACCATAAAATCATCCCTGAAACTCACGCCCTGCACATCTCCGCTGGTTGGCACTCCTGGAACAGAAAAAACTCACACATATCTTTATTACACATGCAGTTAGATGCAACAATTGGGTTGAAGAGCTGACACTCACAATTCCCCAATATGGCTCAGGGGCACCCAACCGTGCCCAATACCTTTATTAATGGCCTGGGTACCCCTTCACCATCACAGTGACCAAGAGGCGGCTCAAGGTGCTGGCAGGCTGGTCTCCCGCGTGCGGTGCAGTGTTACTGGCTCTGCCAGTGTGCTTGGCCACTGCTTGGGCTGAGGAGCTCTGACAGCCCTATGTATGTGGGAAGCCCTATGTATGTGGGAAGCCCTATGTATGTGGGAAGCCCTATGTATGTGGGAAGCCCTATGTATGTGGGAAGCCCTATGTATGTGGGAAGCCCTATGTATGTGGGAAGCCCTATGTGGGGCTTGTGGAGCACGACTCCCTAAATTGGTTACGGAGGATGCCCGGGGAAACTGAGACCTGGTTAACCTGGAGCCGTGCCCTTCAGGACTTGGACATCGCTTAGGGCAGCGGGCACGGCAGCACAGATTGTCTCTCCCAGCTGGATAACTCCCAGTACCAACGGACCGCAAGGACATCCAGGCTTAGGAAGCCACCTGATGGGGTGACTACCCCCACAGCCTTCTTCTTGAGGGCGGAGATGTGATGGGTGGGGTTGCTGGCATAACAAAACTGAAATGAAGCCCAGCTAGCTACCCCTAAATCCATATAACTTGGCCACCCATGTAAGGTTTTTTTCAACCAAATATATTTAATATCTGGGGGAGAACAGGGTATGTATAATGCACTATGTATGTGAGAATGTACAGGAGCGCCCCACTAATACGGCGGGTTCCGTTCTGAGGACCCGCTGTAAAGCGAAAATCGCCGTAAAGTGGAACCGGCGATTTTTGTTAGGTGCGCATGCATAGACCGGCAATGCGCCGTTCTGCGCATGCGCGACAGAAGGAAACCCCTCCATTCCACGCATGCGCGATCCCGGGCCGGACCGTTCTGCGCATGCGCGATCCCTGGCCGGCCCGTTCTGCGCATGCGCGAACATGGCGGCGACATTGCCGAAAAGTGGAGCGCCGAGAAGCGGGGCCCTGCTGTATTACAAATGCAATCCCCAAGTCTAGTTGAGCAAGCAATATGAGGTCGTGTTTGTGATCTATGTGTAAGCACTGTGATGTGATTTGGGAGTCAGCCCTGTAAAGTGTTAATTGGATTATGTGTACATTTGTATGGAGGGGACTCTGATTTTATCAGCTGAGGTTCCTGCAGATAAATGTGTATTGAGAAAATAGTTGGGAGCGTGGAGGTGTTACAGACATTTGGTGAGTGAGAAATAGTGAACAATTAGGGATGGATTCTTAGCACGCCCTCTGGCTGTTGTGACACCAACCTAATCCATGCTCTGATTGTCCTGCAGACCCCTCCCATGCAACGGATAGCCACAGAGGGCTATATAAGGGGTGCTACTGATCAGAGAATGAGATCTTCCTTCAGAGAGCAAGAGAGGCTAACAGAGACTGAGAGACACTCTGGGAAGGAGTGTAGAGAGATTCCCTCAGAGGACTATCTGAGAGACATTCTGTGAAGGAGTTTGAATCTTGACAGTGACCAGCTGGAGATACATGCAAGTGGCTGCTGTGTGATCAGCACTCTGATATCCTGGACAAGAAGCGGACAGGGCAAGCCTTCTTGAAGCAGGCCCCTGCACCTAGCCAGGCTAGAGTCTACTCCCCACGCCCCCAGTTGGTATTGTATCTTGTTTTGTACATCTGTGTTTTGTCTGCTGGCGTGCTAGAATAAACACCATTTTAGTCAACAACTTTGTCCTGTCTGGTGCTAGTGATCC
Organism: Ascaphus truei; assembly: GCF_040206685.1. NCBI lineage: Eukaryota > Metazoa > Chordata > Amphibia > Anura > Ascaphidae > Ascaphus > Ascaphus truei. The sequence continues at coordinate 257,935 of NW_027453824.1, forward strand.
CAGTGGTTTTGGTGTAAAAGTACTGGTCTCCCGTGACACTAAGTCCTGTATTTTACATAAATACCTTATGTCTTTATTTATGCCTGTGTTAGCAATTCCTCTCTGATTAGATACCTGGTGTTGTGATGGAAGTAACATGCAAGAAAGTAAATTAGATATTCCACTGTTACTGTCATTTCTATGGAGAAAGACTAGGTAATTCACTCAGTTGAAGCTCTCCATAGAAATAGATCAGAACACTGGTAGAGGATTAGTTAAATGAATCAGTTATCAGGTCTGAGCCCCAGGCACGGTTTCTCTTGGCTGGCTGCCTTGCTCAATGTTAAAGGATAGCCACCAAGGGGTATATAAGGAACATTGCTGATCAGTCCATCTCTGGGAAGGAGTGTGGAGTTGGACTGTGACTAGCTGGAAGTACATGTCAGGGTGGCTGCTGTGTGCAGCTCTCTGATATCCTGAAGCAGAGAAACGGACATGGTAAACCCATTTGAAGTGGGTCCCTGCACCTAGGAAAGGTAGATCTCATACCCCAGACCCCCGTAAGTGTGTATATTTTAGTATTTTGTATTCTTGTGTGTTTCCGAGGTCTTTTCCAAAATAAACTGGTTTATTTCACTGTCTTGTTTTGCCCTGTGATTGATCCCTTAAATATAAATTATGTTAAAAGACCTGGTCTACCGTGCAGGGGAGGGACAGACTCCATGTCACATAGTGTCCCCTGTGTGTCACCCTGCGGGGGAGGGACAGATTCCATGTCACAGTGTCCCTGTGTGTCACCCTGCGGGGGAGGGACAGATTCCATGTCACAGTGTCCCTGTGTGTCACCCTGCGGGGGAGGGACAGATTCCATGTCACAGTGTCCCTGTGTGTCACCCTGCGGGGGAGGGACAGATTCCATGTCACAGTGTCCCTGTGTGTCACCCTGCAGGGGAGGGACAGATTCCATGTCACAGTGTCCCTGTGTGTCACCCTGCGGGGGAGGGACAGTCTCCATGTCACAGTGTCCCTGTATGTCACCCTGCGGGGGAGGGACAGTCTCCATGTCACAGTGTCCCTGTGTGTCACCCTGCGGGGGAGGTACAGTCTCCATGTCACAGTGTCCCTGTGTGCCACCCTGCGGGGGAGGGACAGTCTCCATGTCACAGTGTCCCTGTGTGTCACCCTGCGGGGGAGGGACAGTCTCCATGTCACAGTGTCCCTGTGTGTCACCCTGCGGGGGAGGGACAGTCTCCATATCACAGTGTCCCCTGTGTGAAACCCTGCGGGGGAGGGACAGACTCCGTGTCCCCTGTGTGTCACCCTGCGGGGGAGGGACAATATCAATGTCACAGTGTCCCTGTATGTCACCCTGCGGGGGAGGGACAGTCTCCATGTCACAGTGTCCCTGTGTGCCACCCTGCGGGGGAGGGACAGACTCCATGTCACAGTGTCCCTGTGTGTCACCCTGCGGGGGAGGGACAGACTCCGTGTCCCCTGTGTGTCACCATGCGGGGGAGGGACAGTCCATGTCACAGTGTCCCTGTATGTCACCCTGCGGGGGAGGGACAGTCTCCATGTCACAGTGTCCCTGTGTGCCACCCTGCGGGGGAGGGACAGACTCCATGTCACAGTGTCCCTGTGTGAAACCCTGCGGGGGAGGGACAGACTCCGTGTCCCCTGTGTGTCACCCTGCGGGGGAGGGACAATATCAATGTCACAGTGTCCCTGTATGTCACCCTGCGGGGGAGGGACAGTCTCCATGTCACAGTGTCCCTGTGTGCCACCCTGCGGGGGAGGGACAGACTCCATGTCACAGTGTCCCTGTGTGTCACCCTGCGGGGGAGGGACAGACTCCGTGTCCCCTGTGTGTCACCATGCGGGGGAGGGACAGTCCATGTCACAGTGTCCCTGTATGTCACCCTGCGGGGGAGGGACAGTCTCCATGTCACAGTGTCCCTGTGTGCCACCCTGCAGGGGAGGGACAGTCTCCATGTCACAGTGTCCCTGTGTGTCACCCTGCGGGGGAGGGACAGACTCCATGTCACAGTGTCCCTGTGTGCCACCCTGCAGGGGAGGGACAGTCTCCATGTCACAGTGTCCCTGTGTGTCACCCTGCGGGGGAGGGACAGTCTCCATGTCACAGTGTCCCTGTGTGTCACCCTGCGGGGGAGGGACAGTGTCAATGTCACAGTATCCCTGTTTGTCACCCTGCGGGGGAGGGACAGTCTCCATGTCACAGTGTCCCTGTGTGTCACCCTGCGGGGGAGGGACAGTCTCCATGTCACAGTGTCCCTGTGTGTCACCCTGCGGGGGAGGGACAGTCTCCATATCACAGTGTCCCCTGTGTGAAACCCTGCAGGGGAGGGACAGACTCCGTGTCCCCTGTGTGTCACCCTGCGGGGGAGGGACAGTCTCCATATCACAGTGTCCCCTGTGTGTCACCCTGCGGGGGAGGGACAGACTCCGTGTCCCCTGTGTGTCACCCTGCGGGGGAGGGACAGTCTCCATATCACAGTGTCCCCTGTGTGAAACCCTGCGGGGGAGGGACAGACTCCGTGTCCCCTGTGTGTCACCCTGCGGGGGAGGGACAGTCTCCATATCACAGTGTCCCCTGTGTGAAACCCTGCGGGGGAGGGACAGACTCCGTGTCCCCTGTGTGAAACCCTGCGGGGGAGGGACAGACTCCGTGTCCCCTGTGTGTCACCCTGCGGGGGAGGGACAGACTCCGTGTGTCCCCTGTGTGTCACCCTGCGGGGGAGGCACAGACTCCGTGTCCCCTGTGTGTCACCCTGCGGGGGAGGCACAGACTCCGTGTCCCCTGTGTGTCACCCTGCGGGGGAGGGACAGTCTCCATATCACAGTGTCCCGTGTGAAACCCTGCGGGGGAGGCACAGACTCCGTGTCCCCTGTGTGTCACCCTGCGGGGGAGGCACAGACTTCGTGTCCCCTGTGTGTCACCCTGCGGGGGAGGCACAGACTCCGTGTCCCCTGTGTGTCACCCTGCGGGGGAGGGACAGTCTCCATATCTCAGTGTCCCCTGTGTGTCACCCTGCAGGGGAGGGACAGACTTCGTGTTACACGGGACAAATGTAGCATGACCGGATTTTATTATATATGTAAAATCAAACTGGCAGCTGCCCCCATGTGATCCTGTAACAGTCCGTTATAAGTGACCTGTGAGAGCCCCACACAGCAAGGCAGGGGGGACAGTAGGGGGCGGGGGAGAGAGAGAGGGGGCGGGAGGGAGAGGGGGGTTAGGTGGGATGGGGGGTGAGAGGGGGCGGGGGGAGGTGAGAGAGGGGGCGGGGGGAGGTGAGAGAGGGGGCGGGGGGAGGTGAGAGAGGGGGCGGGGGGAGGAGAGAGAGGGGGCGGGGGGAGGAGAGAGTGGGCGGGGGGAGGAGAGAGTGGGCGGGGGGAGGAGAGAGTGGGCGGGGGGAGGAGAGAGTGGGCGGGGGGAGGAGAGAGTGGGCGGGGGGAGGTGAGAGAGGGGGCGGGGGGAGGTGAGAGAGGGGGCGGGGGGAGGTGAGAGAGGGGGCGGGGGGAGGTGAGAGAGGGGGCGGGGGGAGGTGAGAGAGGGGGCGGGGGGAGGTGAGAGAGGGGGCGGGGGGAGGTGAGAGAGGGGGCGGGGGGAGGTGAGAGGGGGGCGGGGGGAGGTGAGGGGGGGGCGGGGGGAGGTGAGGGGGGGGCGGGGGGAGGTGAGGGGGGGGCGGGGGGAGGTGAGGGGGGGGGCGGGGGGAGGTGAGGGGGGGGGGCGGGGGGAGGTGAGGGGGGGGGCGGGGGGAGGTGAGGGGGGGGGCGGGGGGAGGTGAGGGGGGGGCGGGGGGAGGTGAGGGGGGGGGGCGGGGGGAGGTGAGGGGGGGGGCGGGGGGAGGTGAGGGGGGGGCGGGGGGAGGTGAGGGGGGGGCGGGGGGAGGTGAGGGGGGGGCGGGGGGAGGTGAGGGGGGGGCGGGGGGAGGTGAGGGGGGGGCGGGGGGAGGTGAGGGGGGGGCGGGGGGAGGTGAGGGGGGGGCGGGGGGAGGTGAGAGGGGGGCAGGGCAGACGGGTGGGAAGGGCAGACGGGGGGAGGGCGGGCAGACGGGGGGAGGGCGGGCAGACGGGAGGAGGGGGGGCAGACGGGAGGAGGGAGGGCAGACGGGGGAGGGAGGGCAGACGGGGGAGGGAGGGCAGACGGGGGAGGGAGGGCAGACGGGGGAGGGGGAGGAGGGCAGACAGGGGGGAGGGGGAGGAGGGCAGACAGGGGGGAGGGGGAGGAGGGCAGACAGGGGGGAGGGGGAGGAGGGCAGACAGGGGGGAGGGGGAGGAGGGCAGACAGGGGGGAGGGGGAGGAGGGCAGACAGGGGGGAGTGAGGGGGGAGGGCAGACGCTGTAACATCCAAGAATCGTGAGGTCTCCAGTTTAAGATGCACTGAAATGTCGCACTCTCTCGCTGGTGTCTCTCTCGCCAGACTCGCTTACACGACGCTCTCGCTCTCTCGTCACGTAGTTCAGGAGATCGATGGCTGTCACCACTCCAAAGACCATCTGCTTCTTACTGGAAGAACCATCATTGTGATCTGCTGAGGGAGGGAAAGGAAGTGTGAGGGAGGAAGAGAAAGAAAGGGGCTGGGGGTAATGGAACGGGAGAAGGGGTGGAGAGCAGCAGGAGGGTGGGGAGGAGAGAAAGATGGTGGGGAGGAGAGAGAGAGAGGGAGAGAGGGAGGAGACGGGGAAGAGAGGGAAGAGGGAGGCAGGGGGGAGGAGAGGCAGGGGGGAGGAGAGGCAGGGGTGAGGAGAGGGAGGAGACGGGGGAAGAGAGGGCGGAGATGGGGGAGGAGAGGGAAGAGAGGGAGGCAGGGGGGAGGAGAGGCAGGGGGGAGGAGAGGGAGGAGACGGGGGAAGAGAGGGCGGAGATGGGGGAGGAGAGGGAAGAGAGGGAGGCAGGGGGGAGGAGAGGCAGGGGGGAGGAGAGGCAGGGGGGAGGAGAGGGAGGAGACGGGGGAAGAGAGGGCGGAGATGGGGGAAGAGAGGGCGGAGATGGGGGAGGAGAGGGAAGAGAGGGTGGAGATGGGGGAGGAGAGGGAAGAGAGGGCGGAGATGGGGGAGGAGAGTAGGGTTGCTAGGTGTCCATTTTTTACCCGGACAGGCCGGTAATTCCGATGCTTGTCCCGTATAAAATTGGAGGTAATACCGGGCACGTGTGTGTCTGGTGTTACCATTGTTACGGTGGCGGAAGGCTTTCAGCGGCAAGCGCGAGGGCAGCGGAGGCAAGTGCGAGGGCTGGTGCTGAGAGGGCGGGCGGAGGCAGTGAGAGGGAGGGCGGGCGGAGGCAGTGAGAGGGAGGGCGGGCGGAGGCAGTGAGAGGGCGGGCGGGGGGAGGCAGTGAGAGGGCGGGCGGGGGGAGGCAGTGAGAGGGCGGGCGGGGGGAGGCAGTGAGAGGGCGGGCGGGGGGAGGCAGTGAGAGGGCGGGCGGAGGCAGTGAGAGGGCGGGCGGAGGCAGTGAGAGGGAGGGCGGGCGGAGGCAGTGAGAGGGCGGGCGGAGGCAGTGAGAGGGCGGGCGGAGGCAGTGAGAGGGCGGGCGGAGGCAGTGAGAGGGCGGGCGGAGGCAGTGAGAGGGCGGGCGGAGGCAGTGAGAGGGCGGGCGGAGGCAGTGAGGGCGGGCGGGCGGAGGCAGTGAGGGCGGGCGGGCGGAGGCAGTGAGGGCGGGCGGGCGGAGGCAGTGAGAGGGCGGGCGGAGGCAGTGAGAGGGCGGGCGGAGGCAGTGAGAGGGCGGGCGGGCGGAGGCAGTGAGAGGGCGGGCGGGCGGAGGCAGTGAGAGGGCGGGCGGAGGCAGTGAGAGGGCGGGCGGAGGCAGTGAGAGGGCGGGCGGAGGCAGTGAGAGGGCGGGCGGAGGCAGTGAGGGCGGGCGGAGGCAGTGAGGGCGGGCGGGCGGAGGCAGTGAGGGCGGGCGGAGGCAGTGAGGGCGGGCGGGCGGAGGCAGTGAGGGCGGGCGGGCGGAGGCAGTGAGGGCGGGCGGGCGGAGGCAGTGAGGGCGGGCGGGCGGAGGCAGTGAGGGCGGGCGGGCGGGCGGAGGCAGTGAGGGCGGGCGGGCGGAGGCAGTGAGGGCGGGCGGGCGGAGGCAGTGAGAGGGCGGGCGGAGGCAGTGAGAGGGCGGGCGGAGGCAGTGAGAGGGCGGGCGGAGGCAGTGAGAGGGCGGGCGGGCGGAGGCAGTGAGAGGGCGGGCGGAGGCAGTGAGAGGGCGGGCGGAGGCAGTGAGAGGGCGGGCGGAGGCAGTGAGAGGGCGGGCGGAGGCAGTGAGAGGGCGGGCGGAGGCAGTGAGAGGGCGGGCGGGCGGAGGCAGTGAGAGGGCGGGCGGGCGGAGGCAGTGAGAGGGCGGGCGGGCGGAGGCAGTGAGAGGGCGGGCGGGCGGAGGCAGTGAGAGGGCGGGCGGGCGGAGGCAGTGAGAGGGCGGGCGGAGGCAGTGAGAGGGCGGGCGGAGGCAGTGAGAGGGCGGGCGGAGGCAGTGAGAGGGCGGGCGGCGGATATATTGGGGGAGAGTGGGGGTATGTTTTATATGTATTGGGGAGGTGGGGGTATGTTTTATATGTATTGGGGGAGAGTGGGGGTATGTTTTATATGTATTGGGGGGGTCACATCTTTTACCATTGTTGTGTACAGTATTTTTGGACAAGCCACCTGGAAACCCTAAGGGTGGGAGGAGAGGGGGGGAGGAGGAGAGGGAGGGGAGGGGAGGGAGGAGAGGGGGGGGAGGAGGAGAGGGAGGGGAGGGGAGGGAGGAGAGGGAGGAGAGGGGGGGGAGGAGGAGAGGGAGGGGAGGAGGAGAGGGAGGGGAGGAGGAGAGGGAGGGGAGGAGGAGAGGGAGGGGAGGAGGAGAGGGAGGGGAGGAGGAGAGGGAGGGGAGGAGGAGAGGGAGGGGAGGAGGAGAGGGAGGGGAGGAGGAGAGGGAGGGAGGAGGAGAGGGCGGGGCGGAGGGGGGGGCGGAGGGGGGGGAGGGCGGGGGGAAGGGCGGGGCAGAGGGGGGAAGGGCGGGGCAGAGGGGGGAGCAGAGGGGGGAGGGCGGGGCAGAGGGGGGGAGTGAGGGGGGAGGGCGGGGGGGAGGGCGGGGGGGGAGGGCGGGGGGGAGGGCGGGGGGGGAGGGTGGGGGGGGGGGGCGGAGGGGGGGGAGGGCGGGGCGGAGGGGGGGGAGGGCGGGGGGGGAGGGGGGAGGGCGGGGCGGAGGGGGGGGGGGGCGGGGGGGGGGGGGGGGGCGGGGGGGGGAGGAGAGGAGCAGGAGGGGGAGGAGAGGGGGAAGAGGGGAGGAGGGGGGGGAGGAGGGGGGGGAGGAAGGGGGGGAGGAGGGGGGGGAGGAAGGGGGGGGGGAGGGGGGGGGGGAGGAGGGGGGGGAGAGGGGGAGGAGGGGGGGAGAAGGGGAGAAGGGGGGGAGAAGGGGAGGAGGGGGGGGAGGAGGGGGGGGAGAGGGGGAGGAGGGGGAGGAGGGGGGAGAGGAGGAGGGGGAGGAGGGGGGGAGAGGGGGGAGAGGGGGAGGAGGGGGGGAGAGGGGGAGGAGGGGGGGAGAGAGGGCGCAAGGGGGGGAGAGAGGGCGCGGGGGGGGAGAGCGGGCGCGGGGGGGGAGAGCGGGCGCGGGGGGGAGAGAGCGGGCGAGGGGGGGGAGAGCGGGGGAGGGGGGGGGGAGAGCGGGCGAGGGGGGGGGAGAGCGGGCGAGGGGGGGGAGAGAGCGGGCGAGGGGGGAGCGCGGGTGAGGGGGGGAGCGCGGGGTGAGGGGGGGGGGAGCGCGGGGTGAGGGGGGTAGTGCGGGGGGAGCAGGAAGCGTTTCTGACACTCACACTGAATCTGCTCATGAACCACGAGTGCGAAGTGATCGGTCTCCAGGATGCGCGAGAGTTTCCCCAGGTTATCCATCAGATGCACCTGTAATATTTATTTATAAAATATTTTACCAGGAAGTAATACATTGAGAGTTACCTCTCGTTTCCAAGTATGTCCTGGGCACAGAGTAAAACAAATAATACATGGTTACAAATACAGTTACATAATGAGCAGGGTATACATTATATACAAGACATTGCTGCACAGTTACAGATAATATATATTATGGGCGTATGAAACAGTTACAGACCAGATTAAAGTGTGAGACAGCCTTAGATTTGAAAGAACTTAAACTGGTGTTGGATGTGAGAGTCTCTGGTAGGTTGTTCCAGTTTTGGGGTGCACGGTAGGAGAAGGAGGAACGTCCGGATACTTTGTTGAGCCTTGGGACCATGAACAGTCTTTTGGAGTCTGATCTCGGGTGATAGGTGCTGCGTGTGGTAGGGGTGAGGAGCTTGTTCAGGTAGCTGGGTAGCTTGCCCAGAAAGTATTTGAGGGTGAGACAGGAAAGGTGAACTTTGCGCCTAGACTCTAGTGTTAACCAATCTAGTTCTCTGAGCATTTCGCAGTGATGTGTGTTGTAGTTGCATTGGAGAACAAAACGACAAATTGAATTGTAGAGGGTGTCAAGTTTGCTAAGGTGGGTTTGAGGTGCTGAGCCATATACTATGTCTCCATAGTCAATAATTGGCATTAGCATCTGCTGAGCGATACGCTTTCTGACCAGGAGACTTAGGGAGGATTTGTTCATGTAAAGTGCCCCTAGTTTGGCATAGGTCTTGGTTGTCAGGGTATCAATGTGCATCCCGAATGTTAAGTGGGAGTCAAACCATAAGCCCAGGTATTTAAAACTAGTGACAGGGGTTAGGGTGGTGTTAGTGTTGGTTCTAATCAGGAGCCCAGTCACTGGAAGCTTTAAAAATTTAGTCTTGGTCCCAAATACCATTGTTACAGTCTTGTCAGTGTTTAAAAACAGTTTGTTTTGGGAAATCCAGTTTTCGAGTCTCAAAAAGTCAGACTGAAGTATGTGTTGAAGGTCGGAGAGGCTTTGGCTGTGTGCATATAGGATTGTGTCATCTGCATACATGTGTATTGAGGCTTCCTTACAAGCTGTGGGAAGATCATTAATGAACACTGAGAAGAGTAGGGGCCCCAGAACAGAGCCTTGCGGGACACCACAGGTGATATCCAGGGGGTTGGAGTCAGAGCCAGAGATGGACACATGTTGGGATCTTCCTGATAGGTAGGACTGAAACCAGTTTAAAGCATGCTTCCCTATTCCAGAGCTCTGGAGTTTGTTGAGCAGGATAGCATGATCAACTGTGTCAAAAGCCTTTGCAAAATCTAGGAATACTGCACCAGTGAGTTGTCCCCGTTCCATTCCACACTGGGGATTAATACCCGAGGAGCTATATACATGGACAAATACTGTAATACCCCGGGGGATTAATACCCAAGGAGCTATGTACATGGACAAATACTGCAATACCTGGGGGATTAATACCTGAGGAGTTATGCATATGGACAAATACTGCAATACCTGGGGGATTAATACCTGAGGAGTTATGCATATGGACAAATACTGCAATACCTGGGGGATTAATACCTGAGGAGTTATGCATATGGACAAATACTGCAATACCTGGGGGATTAATACCTGAGGATTATGCATATGGACAAATACTGTAATACCCGGGGATTAATACCCGAGGAGCTATATACATGGACAAATACTGTAATACCCGGGGATTAATACCCGAGGAGCTATATACATGGACAAATACTGTAATACCCGGGGATTAATACCCAAGGAGCTATATACATGGACAAATACTGTAATACCCGGGGATTAATACCCGAGGAGCTATATACACGGACAAATACTGTAATACCCGGGGATTAATACCCGAGGAGCTATATACATGGACAAATACTGTAATACCCCGGTGGATTAATACCCAAGGAGCTATGTACACGGACAAATACTGTAATACCCGGGGATTAATACCCGAGGAGCTATATACATGGACAAATACTGTAATACCCCGGGGGATTAATACCAGAGGAGTTATATACATGGACAAATACTGTAATACCCGGGGATTAATACCCGAGGAGCTATATACATGGACAAATACTGTAATACCCGGGGATTAATACCCAAGGAGCTATGTACATGGACAAATACTGTAATACCCGGGGATTAATACCCGAGGAGCTATGTACATGGACAAATACTGTAATACCCGGGGATTAATACCCGAGGAGCTATATACATGGACAAATACTGTAATACCCGGGGATTAATACCCGAGGAGCTATGTACATGGACAAATACTGCAATACCTGGGGGATTAATACCCAAGGAGCTATGTACATGGACAAATACTGCAATACCTGGAGGATTAATACCTGAGGATTATGCATATGGACAAATACTGCAATACCTGGGGGATTAATACTTGAGGATTATGCATATGGACAAATACTGTAATACTCAGCAGATTAAAGCAGAAAGTGGGGGTTGGGGGGTTTCGAGTAGATTTCAACCCAGGGGTAAATAGCCCGGCAATACCCGTGGGTTCAGGGAGAAAATAAAATAAATACCCGGGTGGTGCAGGAAGACCCAGATTGATTAATACTTGGGGTAAATAACAGATTCATACCTGAGGGGTTATATACCAGGACAAATTATTAGCACCCAGAATTAATTCACCTCTTAATATACCTGTTCCGGTTGAGTACCCCTCAGTACCTGTGCAGGCGAGTACCCCTCAGTACCTGTGCAGGCGAGTACCCCTCAGTACCTGTGCAGGCGAGTACCCCTCAGTACCTGTGCAGGCGAGTACCCCTCAGTACCTGTGCAGGCGAGTACCCCTCAGTACCTGTGCAGGCGAGTACCCCTCAGTACCTGTGCAGGCGAGTACCCCTCAGTACCTGTGCAGGCGAGTACCCCTCAGTACCTGTGCAGGCGAGTACCCCTCAGTACCTGTGCAGGCGAGTACCCCTCAGTACCTGTGTGAATTGCTTGTAGATTACTTTACTGACAGAATCCGACGGCTTCACCTTCCCAGCCAACACCGAGGACAGCATGTTACCCAGCGTCACCATCCCCAGGACCAGCCTGTGACACAGAGGACAGACTGTTACCCAGTGTCACCATCCCCAAGACCAGCATGTTACCCAGCGTCACCATCCCCAGGACCAGCCTGTGACACAGAGGACAGACTGTTACCCAGCGTCACCATCCCCAAGACCAGCATGTTACCCAGCGTCACCATCCCCAAGACCAGCATGTTACCCAGCGTCACCATCCCCAGGACCAGCCTGTGACACAGAGGACAGACTGTTACCCAGCGTCACCATCCCCAAGACCAGCATGTTACCCAGCGTCACCATCCCCAGGACCAGCCTGTGACACAGAGGACAGACTGTTACCCAGCGTCACCATCCCCAAGACCAGCATGTTACCCAGCGTCACCATCCCCAGGACCAGCCTGTGACACAGAGGACAGACTGTTACCCAGTGTCACCATCCCCAAGACCAGCATGTTACCCAGCGTCACCATCCCCAGGACCAGCCTGTGACACAGAGGACAGACTGTTACCCAGTGTCACCATCCCCAGGACCAGCCTGTGACACAGAGGACAGACTGTTACCCAGTGTCACCATCCCCAAGACCAGCATGTTACCCAGCGTCACCATCCCCAGGACCAGCCTGTGACACAGAGGACAGACTGTTACCCAGCGTCACCATCCCCAAGACCAGCATGTTACCCAGCGTCACCATCCCCAGGACCAGCCTGTGACACATAGGACAGAATGTTACCCAGCGTCACCATCCCCAAGACCAGCATGTTACCCAGCGTCACCATCCCCAGGACCAGCCTGTGACACAGAGGACAGACTGTTACCCAGTGTCACCATCCCCAAGACCAGCATGTTACCCAGCGTCACCATCCCCAGGACCAGCCTGTGACACAGAGGACAGACTGTTACCCAGCGTCACCATCCCCAAGACCAGCATGTTACCCAGCGTCACCATCCCCAGGACCAGCCTGTGACACAGAGGACAGACTGTTACCCAGTGTCACCATCCCCAAGACCAGCATGTTACCCAGCGTCACCATCCCCAGGACCAGCCTGTGACACAGAGGACAGACTGTTACCCAGTGTCACCATCCCCAAGACCAGCATGTTACCCAGCGTCACCATCCCCAGGACCAGCCTGTGACACAGAGGACAGACTGTTACCCAGTGTCACCATCCCCAAGACCAGCATGTTACCCAGCGTCACCATCCCCAGGACCAGCCTGTGACACAGAGGACAGACTGTTACCCAGCGTCACCATCCCCAAGACCAGCATGTTACCCAGCGTCACCATCCCCAGGACCAGCCTGTGACACAAAGGACAGACTGTTACCCAGTGTCACCATCCCCAAGACCAGCATGTTACCCAGCGTCACCATCCCCAGGACCAGCCTGTGACACAGAGGACAGACTGTTACCCAGTGTCACCATCCCCAAGACCAGCATGTTACCCAGCGTCACCATCCCCAGGACCAGCCTGTGACACAGAGGACAGACTGTTACCCAGCGTCACCATCCCCAAGACCAGCATGTTACCCAGCGTCACCATCCCCAGGACCAGCCTGTGACACAAAGGACAGACTGTTACCCAGTGTCACCATCCCCAAGACCAGCATGTTACCCAGCGTCACCATCCCCAGGATCAGCCTGTGACACAGAGGACAGACTGTTACCCAGTGTCACCATCCCCAAGACCAGCATGTTACCCAGCGTCACCATCCCCAGGACCAGCCTGTGACACAGAGGACAGACTGTTACCCAGCGTCACCATCCCCAAGACCAGCATGTTACCCAGCGTCACCATCCCCAGGACCAGCCTGTGACACAGAGGACAGACTGTTACCCAGTGTCACCATCCCCAAGACCAGCATGTTACCCAGCGTCACCATCCCCAGGACCAGCCTGTGACACAGAGGACAGACTGTTACCCAGCGTCACCATCCCCAAGACCAGCATGTTACCCAGCGTCACCATCCCCAAGACCAGCATGTAACCCAGCGTCACCATCCCCAAGACCAGCATGTTACCCAGCGTCACCATCCCCAAGACCAGCATGTTACCCAGCGTCACCATCCCCAAGACCAGCATGTTACCCAGCGTCACCATCCCCAAGACCAGCATGTTACCCAGCGTCACCATCCACAAGACCAGCATGTTACCCAGCGTCACCATCCACAAGACCAGCATGTTACCCAGCGTCACCATCCCGCCTTCTCTTGTATCGTCGTGTCGGGGGGCTTCCCTTGTGGAGACATGTCGGGGGCCTTCCCTTGTAGCGACGTGTCGGGGGCCTTCCCTGGTAGCTACGTGTCGTGGGGCCTTCCTTGTACCGACGTGTCGGGGGACTTCCTTGTACCGACGGGTCGGGGGCCTTCCTTGTACCGAAGTGTCGGGGGACTTCCTTGTACCGACGTGTCGAGGGGCCTTCCCTTATACCGACGTGTCGGGGGCCTTCCCTGGTAGCTACGTGTCGTGGGCCTTCCCTGGTAGCTACGTGTCGGGGGCCTTCCCTTGTAGCGATGTGTCGGGGGCCTTCCCTTGTAGCGATGTGTCAAGGCCTTCCCTGGTAGCTACGTGTCGGGGGCCTTCCCTTGTAGCGATGTGTCAAGGGCCTTCCCTGGTAGCTACGTGTCGGGGGCCTTCCCTGGTAGCTAGGTGTCGGGGGGCCTTCCTTGTACCGACGTGTCGGGGGCCTTCCTTGTAGCAACGAGTCGGGGGCCTTCCCTGGTAGCTAGGTGTTGGGGGGCCTTCCTTGTACTGACGTGTCGGGGGCCTTCCTTGTAGCAACGAGTCGGGGGCCTTCCCTGGTAGCTAGGTGTCGGGGGGCCTTCCTTGTACCGACGTGTCGGGGCCTTCCTTGTAGCGACGGGTCGGGGGCCTTCCTTGTACCGACGTGCAGGGGGCCTTCCCTTGTAGCGACGGGTGAGGGGCCTTCCCTGGTACCGACGTGTAGGGGGGCCTTCCCTTGTACCGACGTGTCGGGGGCCTTCCCTGGTACTGACGTGTCGGGGGCCTTCCTTGTACCGATGTGTCGGGGGCCTTCCCTGGTACCGACGTGTAGGGGGGCCTTCCCTGGTAGCGACGTGTCGGGGGCCTTCCCTGGTAGCAACGTGTCGGGGGCCTTCCCTTGTACCGACGTGTCGGGGGCCTTCCCTGGTACCGACGTGTCGGGGGCCTTCCCTGGTACCGACGTGTAGGGGGGCCTTCCCTTGTAGCGACGTGTCGGGGGCCTTCCCTGGTACCGACGTGTCGGGGGCCTTCCTTGTACGATGTGTCGGGGGCCTTCCCTGGTACCGACGTGTAGGGGGGCCTTCCCTGGTACCGACGTGTAGGGGGGCCTTCCCTTGTAGCGACGTGTCGGGGGCCTTCCCTTGTACCGACGTGTCGGGGGCCTTCCCTTGTACCGACGTGTCGGGGGCCTTCCATTGTACCGACGTGTTGGGGGGGCCTTCCCTGGTACCGACGTGTCGGGGGCCTTCCTTGGTACCGAAGTGTCGGGGGGCCTTCCCTGGTAGCGACGTGTCGGGGGCCTTCCCTGGTAGCGACGTGTCGGGGGCCTTCCCTGGTAGCGACGTGTTGGGGGGCCTTCCCTGGTAGCGACGTGTTGGGGGCCTTCCCTGGTAGCGACGTATCGGGGGCCTTCCCGGCCTCGGACACGATGGGCACCTGGTCATGTTATATATTACATAGCCCCGTGTCTGTATCTTACGGTCACTCACCCGGCCTCGGACACGATGGGCACCTGGTCATGTTATATATTACATAGCCCCCGTGTCTGTATCTTACGGTCACTCACCCGGCCTCGGACACGATGGGCACCTGGTCATGTTATATATTACATAGCCCCGTGCCTGTATCTTACGGTCACTCACCCGGCCTCGGACACGATGGGCACCTGGTCATGTTATATATTACATAGCCCCCGTGTCTGTATCTTACGGTCACTCACCCGGCCTCGGACACGATGGGCACCTGGTCATGTTATATATTACATAGCCCCGTGTCTGTATCTTACGGTCACTCACCCGGCCTCGGACACGATGGGCACCTGGTCATGTTATATATTACATAGCCCCCGTGCCTGTATCTTACGGTCACTCACCCGGCCTCGGACACGATGGGCACCTGGTCATGTTATATATTACATAGCCCCCGTGTCTGTATCTTACGGTCACTCACCTGGCCTCGGACACGATGGGCACCTGGTCATGATATATATTACATAGCCCCCGTGTCTGTATCTTACGGTCACTCACCCGGCCTCGGACACGATGGGCACCTGGTCATGTTATATATTACATAGCCCCGTGCCTGTATCTTACGGTCACTCACCCGGCCTCGGACACGATGGGCACCTGGTCATGTTATATATTACATAGCCCCGTGTCTGTATCTTACGGTCACTCACCCGGCCTCGGACACGATGGGCCCCTGGTCATGTTATATATTACATAGCCCCGTGTCTGTATCTTACGGTCACTCACCCGGCCTCGGACACGATGGGCACCTGGCTATGTTATATATTACATAGCCCCGTGTCTGTATCTTACGGTCACTCACCCGGCCTCGGACACGATGGGCACCTGGTCATGTTATATATTACATAGCCCCCGTGTCTGTATCTTACGGTCACTCACCCGGCCTCGGACACGATGGGCACCTGGTCATGTTATATATTACATAGCCCCCGTGCCTGTATCTTACGGTCACTCACCCGGCCTCGGACACGATGGGCACCTGGTCATGTTATATATTACATAGCCCCCGTGTCTGTATCTTACGGTCACTCACCCGGCCTCGGACACGATGGGCACCTGGTCATGTTATATATTACATAGCCCCCGTGCCTGTATCTTACGGTCACTCACCCGGCCTCGGACACGATGGGCACCTGGTCATGTTATATATTACATAGCCCCCGTGTCTGTATCTTACGGTCACTCACCCGGCCTCGGACACGATGGGCCCAGTCATGTTATATATTACATAGCCCCCGTGTCTGTATCTTACGGTCACTCACCCGGCCTCGGACACGATGGGCACCTGGTCATGTTATATATTACATAGCCCCGTGTCTGTATCTTACGGTCACTCACCCGGCCTCGGACACGATGGGCACCTGGTCATGTTATATATTACATAGCCCCCGTGTCTGTATCTTACGGTCACTCACCCGGCCTCGGACACGATGGGCACCTGGTCATGTTATATATTACATAGCCCCCGTGTCTGTATCTTACGGTCACTCACCCGGCCTCGGACACGATGGGCCCCTGGTCATGTTATATATTACATAGCCCCGTGTCTGTATCTTACGGTCACTCACCCGGCCTCGGACACGATGGGCACCTGGTCATGTTATATATTACATAGCCCCCGTGTCTGTATCTTACGGTCACTCACCCGGCCTCGGACACGATGGGCACCTGGTCATGTTATATATTACACAGCCCCGTGCCTGTATCTTACGGTCACTCACCCGGCCTCGGACACGATGGGCACCTGGTCATGTTATATATTACACAGCCCCGTGCCTGTATCTTACGGTCACTCACCCGGCCTCGGACACGATGGGCACCTGGTCATGTTATATATTACATAGCCCCCGTGTCTGTATCTTACGGTCACTCACCCGGCCTCGGACACGATGGGCACCTGGTCATGTTATATATTACATAGCCCCGTGCCTGTATCTTACGGTCACTCACCCGGCCTCGGACACGATGGGCACCTGGTCATGTTATATATTACATAGCCCCGTGTCTGTATCTTACGGTCACTCACCCGGCCTCGGACACGATGGGCACCTGGTCATGTTATATATTACATAGCCCCCGTGCCTGTATCTTACGGTCACTCACCCGGCCTCGGACACGATGGGCACCTGGTCATGTTATATATTACATAGCCCCGTGTCTGTATCTTACGGTCACTCACCCGGCCTCGGACACGATGGGCACCTGGTCATGTTATATATTACATAGCCCCCGTGTCTGTATCTTACGGTCACTCACCCGGCCTCGGACACGATGGGCACCTGGTCATGTTATATATTACATAGCCCCGTGTCTGTATCTTACGGTCACTCACCCGGCCTCGGACACGATGGGCACCTGGTCATGTTATATATTACATAGCCCCGTGTCTGTATCTTACGGTCACTCACCCGGCCTCGGACACGATGGGCACCTGGTCATGTTATATATTACATAGCCCCGTGCCTGTATCTTACGGTCACTCACCCGGCCTCGGACACGATGGGCACCTGGTCATGTTATATATTACATAGCCCCCGTGTCTGTATCTTACGGTCACTCACCCGGCCTCGGACACGATGGGCACCTGGTCATGTTATATATTACATAGCCCCCGTGTCTGTATCTTACGGTCACTCACCCGGCCTCGGACACGATGGGCACCTGGTCATGTTATATATTACATCGCCCCCGTGTCTGTATCTTACGGTCACTCACCCGGCCTCGGACACGATGGGCACCTGGTCATGTTATATATTACATAGCCCCGTGTCTGTATCTTACGGTCACTCACCCGGCCTCGGACACGATGGGCACCTGGTCATGTTATATATTACATAGCCCCCGTGTCTGTATCTTACGGTCACTCACCCGGCCTCGGCCACGATGGGCACCTGGTCATGTTATATATTACATAGCCCCCGTGTCTGTATCTTACGGTCACTCACCCGGCCTCGGACACGATGGGCACCTGGTCATGTTATATATTACATAGCCCCCGTGTCTGTATCTTACGGTCACTCACCCGGGCTCGGACACGATGGGCACCTGGTCATGTTATATATTACATCGCCCCCGTGTCTGTATCTTACGGTCACTCACCCGGCCTCGGACACGATGGGCACCTGGTCATGTTATATATTACATAGCCCCGTGCCTGTATCTTACGGTCACTCACCCGGCCTCGGACACGATGGGCACCTGGTCATGTTATATATTACATAGCCCCGTGTCTGTATCTTACGGTCACTCACCCGGCCTCGGACACGATGGGCACCTGGTCATGTTATATATTACATAGCCCCGTGTCTGTATCTTACGGTCACTCACCCGGCCTCGGACACGATGGGCACCTGGCCATGTTATATATTACATAGCCCCCGTGTCTGTATCTTACGGTCACTCACCCGGCCTCGGACACGATGGGCACCTGGTCATGTTATATATTACATAGCCCCGTGTCTGTATCTTACGGTCACTCACCCGGCCTCGGACACGATGGGCACCTGGTCATGTTATATATTACATAGCCCCCGTGCCTGTATCTTACGGTCACTCACCCGGCCTCGGACACGATGGGCACCTGGTCATGTTATATATTACATAGCCCCGTGTCTGTATCTTACGGTCACTCACCCGGCCTCGGACACGATGGGCACCTGGTCATGTTATATATTACATAGCCCCCGTGTCTGTATCTTACGGTCACTCACCCGGCCTCGGACACGATGGGCACCTGGTCATGTTATATATTACATAGCCCCGTGTCTGTATCTTACGGTCACTCACCCGGCCTCGGACACGATGGGCACCTGGTCATGTTATATATTACATAGCCCCGTGTCTGTATCTTACGGTCACTCACCCGGCCTCGGACACGATGGGCACCTGGTCATGTTATATATTACATAGCCCCGTGCCTGTATCTTACGGTCACTCACCCGGCCTCGGACACGATGGGCACCTGGTCATGTTATATATTACATAGCCCCCGTGTCTGTATCTTACGGTCACTCACCCGGCCTCGGACACGATGGGCACCTGGTCATGTTATATATTACATAGCCCCGTGTCTGTATCTTACGGTCACTCACCCGGCCTCGGACACGATGGGCACCTGGTCATGTTATATATTACATAGCCCCCGTGTCTGTATCTTACGGTCACTCACCCGGCCTCGGACACGATGGGCACCTGGTCATGTTATATATTACATCGCCCCCGTGTCTGTATCTTACGGTCACTCACCCGGCCTCGGACACGATGGGCACCTGGTCATGTTATATATTACATAGCCCCCGTGTCTGTATCTTACGGTCACTCACCCGGCCTCGTACACGATGGGCACCTGGTCATGTTATATATTACACAGCCCCGTGCCTGTATCTTACGGTCACTCACCCGGCCTCGGACACGATGGGCACCTGGTCATGTTATATATTACATAGCCCCCGTGTCTGTATCTTACGGTCACTCACCCGGCCTCGGACACGATGGCACCTGGTCATGTTATATATTACATAGCCCCCGTGCCTGTATCTTACGGTCACTCACCCGGCCTCGGACACGATGGGCACCTGGTCATGTTATATATTACATAGCCCCGTGCCTGTATCTTACGGTCACTCACCCGGCCTCGGACACGATGGGCACCTGGTCATGTTATATATTACATAGCCCCCGTGTCTGTATCTTACGGTCACTCACCCAGCCTCGGACACGATGGGCACCTGGTCATGTTATATATTACATAGCCCCCGTGTCTGTATCTTACGGTCACTCACCCGGCCTCGGACACGATGGGCACCTGGTCATGTTATATATTACATAGCCCCCGTGTCTGTATCTTACGGTCACTCACCCGGCCTCGGACACGATGGGCACCTGGTCATGTTATATATTACATAGCCCCCGTGTCTGTATCTTACGGTCACTCACCCGGCCTCGGACACGATGGGCACCTGGTCATGTTATATATTACATAGCCCCCGTGTCTGTACCTTACGGTCACTCACCCGGCCTCGGACACGATGGGCACCTGGTCATGTTATATATTACATAGCCCCCGTGTCTGTATCTTACGGTCACTCACCCGGCCTCGGACACGATGGGCACCTGGCCATGTTATATATTACATAGCCCCCGTGTCTGTATCTTACGGTCACTCACCCGGCCTCGGACACGATGGGCACCTGGCCATGTTATATATTACATAGCCCCCGTGTCTGTATCTTACGGTCACTCACCCGGCCTCGGACACGATGGGCACCTGGTCATGTTATACATTACATGGCCCCGTGCCTGTATCTTACGGTCACTCACCCGGCCTCGGACACGATGGGCACCTGGTCATGTTATATATTACATAGCCCCCGTGTCTGTATCTTACGGTCACTCACCCGGCCTCGAACACGATGGGCACCTGGCCATGTTATATATTACATAGCCCCCGTGTCTGTATCTTACGGTCACTCACCCGGCCTCGGACACGATGGGCACCTGGCCATGTTATATATTACATAGCCCCGTGCCTGTATCTTACGGTCACTCACCCGGCCTCGGACACGATGGGCACCTGGTCATGTTATATATTACATAGCCCCGTGCCTGTATCTTACGGTCACTCACCCGGCCTCGGACACGATGGGCACCTGGTCATGTTATATATTACATAGCCCCCGTGTCTGTATCTTACGGTCACTCACCCGGCCTCGGACACGATGGGCACCTGGCCATGTTATATATTACATAGCCCCCGTGTCTGTATCTTACGGTCACTCACCCGGGCTCCGACACGATGGGCACCTGGTCATGTTATATATTACATAGCCCCGTGTCTGTATCTTACGGTCACTCACCCAGCCTCGGACACGATGGGCACCTGGTCATGTTATATATTACATAGCCCCCGTGTCTGTATCTTACGGTCACTCACCCGGCCTCGGACACGATGGGCACCTGGTCATGTTATATATTACATAGCCCCCGTGTCTGTATCTTACGGTCACTCACCCGGCCTCGGACACGATGGGCACCTGGTCATGTTATATATTACATAGCCCCCGTGTCTGTATCTTACGGTCACTCACCCGGGCTCGGACACGATGGGCACCTGGTCATGTTATATATTACATCGCCCCCGTGTCTGTATCTTACGGTCACTCACCCGGCCTCGGACACGATGGGCACCTGGTCATGTTATATATTACATAGCCCCGTGCCTGTATCTTACGGTCACTCACCCGGCCTCGGACACGATGGGCACCTGGTCATGTTATATATTACATAGCCCCGTGTCTGTATCTTACGGTCACTCACCCGGCCTCGGACACGATGGGCACCTGGTCATTTTATATATTACATAGCCCCGTGTCTGTATCTTACGGTCACTCACCCGGCCTCGGACACGATGGGCACCTGGCCATGTTATATATTACATAGCCCCCGTGTCTGTATCTTACGGTCACTCACCCGGCCTCGGACACGATGGGCACCTGGCCATGTTATATATTACATAGCCCCGTGCCTGTATCTTACGGTCACTCACCCGGCCTCGGACACGATGGGCACCTGGTCATGTTATATATTACATAGCCCCGTGCCTGTATCTTACGGTCACTCACCCGGCCTCGGACACGATGGGCACCTGGTCATGTTATATATTACATAGCCCCCGTGTCTGTATCTTACGGTCACTCACCCGGCCTCGGACACGATGGGCACCTGGCCATGTTATATATTACATAGCCCCCGTGTCTGTATCTTACGGTCACTCACCCGGGCTCGGACACGATGGGCACCTGGTCATGTTATATATTACATAGCCCCGTGTCTGTATCTTACGGTCACTCACCCAGCCTCGGACACGATGGGCACCTGGTCATGTTATATATTACATAGCCCCCGTGTCTGTATCTTACGGTCACTCACCCGGCCTCGGACACGATGGGCACCTGGTCATGTTATATATTACATAGCCCCCGTGTCTGTATCTTACGGTCACTCACCCGGCCTCGGACACGATGGGCACCTGGTCATGTTATATATTACATAGCCCCCGTGTCTGTATCTTACGGTCACTCACCCGGGCTCGGACACGATGGGCACCTGGTCATGTTATATATTACATCGCCCCCGTGTCTGTATCTTACGGTCACTCACCCGGCCTCGGACACGATGGGCACCTGGTCATGTTATATATTACATAGCCCCGTGCCTGTATCTTACGGTCACTCACCCGGCCTCGGACACGATGGGCACCTGGTCATGTTATATATTACATAGCCCCGTGTCTGTATCTTACGGTCACTCACCCGGCCTCGGACACGATGGGCACCTGGTCATGTTATATATTACATAGCCCCGTGTCTGTATCTTACGGTCACTCACCCGGCCTCGGACACGATGGGCACCTGGTCATGTTATATATTACATAGCCCCCGTGTCTGTATCTTACGGTCACTCACCCGGCCTCGGACACGATGGGCACCTGGCCATGTTATATATTACATAGCCCCCGTGTCTGTATCTTACGGTCACTCACCCGGCCTCGGACACGATGGGCACCTGGTCATGTTATATATTACATAGCCCCGTGTCTGTATCTTACGGTCACTCACCCGGCCTCGGACACGATGGGCACCTGGTCATGTTATATATTACATAGCCCCCGTGCCTGTATCTTACGGTCACTCACCCGGCCTCGGACACGATGGGCACCTGGTCATGTTATATATTACATAGCCCCGTGTCTGTATCTTACGGTCACTCACCCGGCCTCGGACACGATGGGCACCTGGTCATGTTATATATTACATAGCCCCCGTGTCTGTATCTTACGGTCACTCACCCGGCCTCGGACACGATGGGCACCTGGTCATGTTATATATTACATAGCCCCGTGTCTGTATCTTACGGTCACTCACCCGGCCTCGGACACGATGGGCACCTGGTCATGTTATATATTACATAGCCCCGTGCCTGTATCTTACGGTCACTCACCCGGCCTCGGACACGATGGGCACCTGGTCATGTTATATATTACATAGCCCCCGTGTCTGTATCTTACGGTCACTCACCCGGCCTCGGACACGATGGGCACCTGGTCATGTTATATATTACATAGCCCCGTGTCTGTATCTTACGGTCACTCACCCGGCCTCGGACACGATGGGCACCTGGTCATGTTATATATTACATAGCCCCCGTGTCTGTATCTTACGGTCACTCACCCGGCCTCGGACACGATGGGCACCTGGTCATGTTATATATTACATCGCCCCCGTGTCTGTATCTTACGGTCACTCACCCGGCCTCGGACACGATGGGCACCTGGTCATGTTATATATTACATAGCCCCCGTGTCTGTATCTTACGGTCACTCACCCGGCCTCGGACACGATGGGCACCTGGTCATGTTATATATTACACAGCCCCGTGCCTGTATCTTACGGTCACTCACCCGGCCTCGGACACGATGGGCACCTGGTCATGTTATATATTACATAGCCCCCGTGTCTGTATCTTACGGTCACTCACCCGGCCTCGGACACGATGGGCACCTGGTCATGTTATATATTACATAGCCCCCGTGTCTGTATCTTACGGTCACTCACCCGGCCTCGGACACGATGGGCACCTGGTCATGTTATATATTACATAGCCCCCGTGTCTGTATCTTACGGTCACTCACCCGGGCTCGGACACGATGGGCACCTGGTCATGTTATATATTACATCGCCCCCGTGTCTGTATCTTACGGTCACTCACCCGGCCTCGGACACGATGGGCACCTGGTCATGTTATATATTACATAGCCCCGTGCCTGTATCTTACGGTCACTCACCCGGCCTCGGACACGATGGGCACCTGGTCATGTTATATATTACATAGCCCCGTGTCTGTATCTTACGGTCACTCACCCGGCCTCGGACACGATGGGCACCTGGCCATGTTATATATTACATAGCCCCCGTGTCTGTATCTTACGGTCACTCACCCGGCCTCGGACAAGATGGGCACCTGGTCATGTTATATATTACATAGCCCCGTGTCTGTATCTTACGGTCACTCACCCGGCCTCGGACACGATGGGCACCTGGTCATGTTATATATTACATAGCCCCCGTGCCTGTATCTTACGGTCACTCACCCGGCCTCGGACACGATGGGCACCTGGTCATGTTATATATTACATAGCCCCGTGTCTGTATCTTACGGTCACTCACCCGGCCTCGGACACGATGGGCACCTGGTCATGTTATATATTACATAGCCCCCGTGTCTGTATCTTACGGTCACTCACCCGGCCTCGGACACGATGGGCACCTGGTCATGTTATATATTACATAGCCCCGTGTCTGTATCTTACGGTCACTCACCCGGCCTCGGACACGATGGGCACCTGGTCATGTTATATATTACATAGCCCCGTGTCTGTATCTTACGGTCACTCACCCGGCCTCGGACACGATGGGCACCTGGTCATGTTATATATTACATAGCCCCGTGCCTGTATCTTACGGTCACTCACCCGGCCTCGGACACGATGGGCACCTGGTCATGTTATATATTACATAGCCCCCGTGTCTGTATCTTACGGTCACTCACCCGGCCTCGGACACGATGGGCACCTGGTCATGTTATATATTACATAGCCCCGTGTCTGTACACTGGCGACACACTTTATTCGAGCTTGGCTAGTCCCACGAATTCGGGTATACCCGGGTGTATTGAGGTTTGTGACTGTTTTCTGCCCGAGTACATTGGGTTATTTTCCAAGCAGGGATTGAAGCATTTTATTCCCGCTGGCTGCAATAATGCACAGTATATATATATATAAACTGCATTACAATTCATGAATTTATGCCATCTGGTAGACACGCAAAGCATTGCAGCCTATTAAATCCTAATCATTATCATTTAACAGATCAGCCGCCCATCAGCCAGGCATGAACCCAGGCTGGGAAGGCAAATGCAACGGGGCTTGTCAGAGGTTAGGAGTGGCGCATTCCAGGTATCTGCCAGGTACATACCGGGTATTTACTCGAATAAAGTGTGTCGGTGCAGTATCTTACGGTCACTCACCCGGCCTCGGACACGATGGGCACCTGGTCATGTTATATATTACATAGCCCCCGTGTCTGTATCTTACGGTCACTCACCCGGCCTCGGACACGATGGGCACCTGGTCATGTTATATATTACATCGCCCCCGTGTCTGTATCTTACGGTCACTCACCCGGCCTCGGACACGATGGGCACCTGGTCATGTTATATATTACATAGCCCCCGTGTCTGTATCTTACGGTCACTCACCCGGCCTCGGACACGATGGGCACCTGGTCATGTTATATATTACACAGCCCCGTGCCTGTATCTTACGGTCACTCACCCGGCCTCGGACACGATGGGCACCTGGTCATGTTATATATTACATAGCCCCCGTGTCTGTATCTTACGGTCACTCACCCGGCCTCGGACACGATGGGCACCTGGTCATGTTATATATTACATAGCCCCCGTGTCTGTATCTTACGGTCACTCACCTGGCCTCGGACACGATGGGCACCTGGTCATGTTATATATTACATAGCCCCCGTGTCTGTATCTTACGGTCACTCACCCGGCCTCGGACACGATGGGCACCTGGTCATGTTATATATTACATAGCCCCCGTGCCTGTATCTTACGGTCACTCACCCGGCCTCGGACACGATGGGCACCTGGTCATGTTATATATTACATAGCCCCCGTGTCTGTATCTTACGGTCACTCACCCGGCCTCGGACACGATGGGCACCTGGTCATGTTATATATTACATCGCCCCCGTGTCTGTATCTTACGGTCACTCACCCGGCCTCGGACACGATGGGCACCTGGTCATGTTATATATTACATAGCCCCCGTGTCTGTATCTTACGGTCACTCACCCGGCCTCGGACACGATGGGCACCTGGTCATGTTATATATTACACAGCCCCGTGCCTGTATCTTACGGTCACTCACCCGGCCTCGGACACGATGGGCACCTGGTCATGTTATATATTACATAGCCCCCGTGTCTGTATCTTACGGTCACTCACCCGGCCTCGGACACGATGGGCACCTGGTCATGTTATATATTACATAGCCCCCGTGTCTGTATCTTACGGTCACTCACCTGGCCTCGGACACGATGGGCACCTGGTCATGTTATATATTACATAGCCCCCGTGTCTGTATCTTACGGTCACTCACCCGGCCTCGGACACGATGGGCACCTGGTCATGTTATATATTACATAGCCCCCGTGCCTGTATCTTACGGTCACTCACCCGGCCTCGGACACGATGGGCACCTGGTCATGTTATATATTACATAGCCCCGTGTCTGTATCTTACGGTCACTCACCCGGCCTCGGACACGATGGGCACCTGGTCATGTTATATATTACATAGCCCCCGTGTCTGTACCTTACGGTCACTCACCCGGCCTCGGACACGATGGGCACCTGGTCATGTTATATATTACACAGCCCCGTGCCTGTATCTTACGGTCACTCACCCGGCCTCGGACACGATGGGCACCTGGTCATGTTATATATTACACAGCCCCGTGTCTGTATCTTACGGTCACTCACCCGGCCTCGGACACGATGGGCACCTGGTCATGTTATATATTACATAGCCCCCGTGCCTGTATCTTACGGTCACTCACCCGGCCTCGGACACGATGGGCACCTGGCCATGTTATATATTACACAGCCCCCGTGTCTGTATCTTACGGTCACTCACCCGGCCTCGGACACGATGGGCACCTGGTCATGTTATATATTACACAGCCCCCGTGCCTGTATCTTACGGTCACTCACCCGGCCTCGGACACGATGGGCACCTGGTCATGTTATATATTACATAGCCCCCCCCGTGTCTGTATCTTACGGTCACTCACCCAGCCTCGGACACGATGGGCACCTGGTCGAATCCTTTCTCTCTCAGGAGTTGGATGGTTCGGTCACAGCTCACAGAGGGGAGCACAGTGAGGGGGGCGGAGAGACTAAGAGCAGAGACCTGCACGTTCCACCACCTGAGAAAAAGAGGGGAGCACAGTGAGGGGGAGGAGAGAGAGGGGAGCACAGTGAGGGGGAGGAGAGAGAGGGGAGCACAGTGAGGGGGAGGAGACAGAGGGGAGTACAGTGAGGGGGAGGAGACAGAGGGGAGCACAGTGAGGGGGGGGGAGACAGAGGTGAGCACAGTGAGGGGGAGGAGACACAGAGGGGAGCACAGTGAGGGGGAGGAGAGAGAGGGGAGCACAGTGAGGGGGAGGAGACAGAGGGGAGTACAGTGAGGGGGAGGAGACACAGAGGGGAGCGGAGACACAGAGGGGAGCACAGTGAGGGGGAGGAGACACAGAGGGGAGCACAGTGAGGGGGAGGAGACACAGAGGGGAGCACAGTGAGGGGGAGGAGACAGAGGGGAGCACAGTGAGGGGGAGGAGACAGAGGGGAGCACAGTGAGGGGGAGGAGAGAGAGGGGAGCACAGTGAGGGGGAGGAGAGAGAGGGGAGCACAGTGAGGGGGAGGAGACACAGAGGGGAGCACAGTGAGGAGGAGGAGACACAGAGGGGAGCACAGTGAGGGGGGAGGAGACAGAGGGGAGCACAGTGAGGGGGAGGAGACAGAGGGGAGCACAGTGAGGGGGAGGAGACAGAGGGGAGCATAGTGAGGGGGGAGGAGACACAGAGGGGAGCACAGTGAGGGGGAGGAGAGAGAGGGGAGCACAGTGAGGGGGAGGAGAGAGAGGGGAGCACAGTGAGGGGGAGGAGAGAGAGGGGAGCACAGTGAGGGGGAGGAGAGAGAGGGGAGCACAGTGAGGGGGAGGAGAGAGAGGGGAGCACAGTGAGGGGGAGGAGACACAGAGGGGAGCACAGTGAGGGGGAGGAGACACAGAGGGGAGCACAGTGAGGGGGAGGAGACACAGAGGGGAGCACAGTGAGGGGGAGGAGACACAGAGGGGAGCACAGTGAGGGGGAGGAGACACAGAGGGGAGCACAGTGAGGGGGAGGAGACACAGAGGGGAGCACAGTGAGGGGGAGGAGACACAGAGGGGAGCACAGTGAGGGTGAGGAGACAGAGTGGAGCACAGTGAGGGGGAGGAGAGAGAGGGGAGCACAGTGAGGGGGAGGAGAGAGAGGGGAGCACAGTGAGGAGGAGGAGAGAGAGGGGAGCACAGTGAGGGGGAGGAGACACAGAGGGGAGCACAGTGAGGGGGAGGAGACACAGAGGGGAGCACAGTGAGGGGGGGAGAGAGAGGGGAGCGCAGTGAGAGGGAGGAGACAGAGGGGAGCACAGTGAGGGGGAGTAGACAGAGGGGAGCACAGTGAGGGGGAGGGGAGCACAGTGAGGGGGAGGAGACACAGAGGGGAGCACAGTGAGGGGGGAGGAGATAGAGGGGAGCATAGTGAGGGGGGAGGAGACAGAAGGGAGCACAGTGAGGGGGAGGAGACAGAGGGGAGCATAGTGAGGGGGGAGGAGACAGAGGGGAGCACAGTGAGGGGGAGGAGACACAGAGGGGAGCACAGTGAGGGGGAGGAGACACAGAGGGGAGCACAGTGAGGGGGAGGAGACAGGAGAGCACAGTGAGGGGGAGGAGACACAGAGGGGAGCACAGTGAGGGGGAGGAGAGAGAGGGGAGCACAGTGAGGGGGAAGAGAGAGAGGGGAGCACAGTGAGGGGGAGGAGACAGAGGGGAGCACAGTGAGGGGGAGGAGACAGAGGGGAGCACAGTGAGGGGGAGGAGACAGAGGGGAGCACAGTGAGGGGGAGGAGACAGAGGGGAGCACAGTGAGGGGGGAGGAGACAGGAGAGCACAGTGAGGGGGAGGAGACACAGAGGGGAGCACAGTGAGGGGGAGGAGACAGAGAGGGGAGCACAGTGAGGGGGAGGAGACACAGAGGGGAGCACAGTGAGGGGGAGGAGACAGAGGGGAGCATAGTGAGGGGGAGGAGACACAGAGGGGAGCACAGTGAGGGGGAGGGGAGCACAGTGAGGGGGAGGAGAGAGAGGGGAGCACAGTGAGGGGGAGGAGAGAGAGGGGAGCACAGTGAGGAGGAGGAGAGAGAGGGGAGCACAGTGAGGAGGAGGAGAGAGAGGGGAGCACAGTGAGGGGGAGGAGATAGAGGGGAGCATAGTGAGGGGGGAGGAGACAGAGAGGAGCACAGTGAGGGGGAGGAGACAGAGGGGAGCACAGTGAGGGGGGAGGAGAGAGAGGGGAGCACAGTGAGGGGGGAGGAGACAGAAGAGAGCACAGTGAGGGGGAGGAGAGAGAGGGGAGCACAGTGAGGGGGGAGGAGACAGAGGGGAGCACAGTGAGGGGGAGGAGACACAGAGGGGAGCACAGTGAGGGGGGAGGAGACAGAGGAGAGCACAGTGAGGGGGGAGGAGACAGAGGAGAGCACAGTGAGGGGGAGGAGACAGAGGGGAGCACAGTGAGGGGGGAGGACACAGAGGGGATCACAGTGAGGGGGAGGAGAGGGGAGCACAGTGAGGGGGAGGAGAGAGAGGGGAGCACAGTGAGGGGGAGGAGAGAGAGGGGAGCACAGTGAGGGGGGAGGAGACAGGGGAGCACAGTGAGGGGGAGAGAGCGGAGCACAGTGAGGGGGAGGAGACAGAGAGGGGAGCACAGTGAGGAGGAGGAGAGAGAGGGGAGCACAGTGAGGAGGAGGAGAGAGAGGGGAGCACAGTGAGGGGGAGGAGAGAGAGGGGAGCACAGTGAGGGGGAGGAGACAGAGAGGGGAGCACAGTGAGGAGGAGGAGACACACAGGGGAGCACAGTGAGGAGGAGGGGAGGGGAGCACAGTGAGGAGGAGGAGAGAGAGGGGAGCACAGTGAGGAGGAGGAGAGAGAGGGGAGCACAGTGAGGAGGAGACACAGAGGGGAGCACAGTGAGGGGGAGGAGACAGAGGAGAGCACAGTGAGGGGGAGGAGACAGAGGGGAGCACAGTGAGGGGGAGGAGACAGA
Source organism: Ascaphus truei (assembly GCF_040206685.1). Lineage (NCBI taxonomy): Eukaryota > Metazoa > Chordata > Amphibia > Anura > Ascaphidae > Ascaphus > Ascaphus truei. Next base: position 287,603 of record NW_027453824.1, read on the forward strand.
GAGGGGAGCACAGTGAGGGGGAGGAGACAGAGGGGAGCATAGTGAGGGGGAGGAGACACAGAGGGGAGCACAGTGAGGAGGAGAGAGAGGGGAGCACAGTGAGGAGGAGAGAGAGGGGAGCACAGTGAGGGGGAGGAGAGAGAGGGGAGCACAGTGAGGAGGAGAGAGAGGGGAGCACAGTGAGGGGGAGGAGAGAGAGGGGAGCACAGTGAGGAGGAGAGAGAGGGGAGCACAGTGAGGAGGAGGAGACACAGAGGGGAGCACAGTGAGGAGGAGAGAGAGGGGAGCACAGTGAGGAGGAGAGAGAGGGGAGCACAGTGAGTGGGAGGAGAGAGAGAGGAGCACAGTGAGGGGGAGGAGAGAGAGGGGAGCACAGTGAGGGGGAGGAGACAGAGAGGGGAGCACAGTGAGTGGGAGGAGAGAGAGGGGAGCACAGTGAGGGGGGGAGAGAGACAGTATTTTGGGACAGAAGCAAACGGAAAAACCAATGGCGCAATATCGCCGTCGCACTGCGTCTCTGGATTCACCTGAAGTGTTTGCTCACGTTAAGCGACGTTTAAAGACAAATCCCAAACTGTGCGTCAGTCTGTGACCTGCAATCCGTCTCCGAGGAAACGGAGAAAGAACGCAGGAGGGCAGATAGTGTAACACAACCGTTATCTGGGCAGATAGTGTAACACAACCTTTATCTGGGCAGATAGTGTAACACAACCTTTATCTGGGCAGATAGTGTAACACAACCTTTATCTGGGCAGATAGTGTAACACAACCTTTATCTGGGCAGATAGTGTAACACAACCGTTATCTGGGCAGATAGTGTAACACAACCTTTATCTGGGCAGATAGTGTAACACAACCTTTATCTGGGCAGATAGTGTAACACAACCTTTATCTGGGCAGATAGTGTAACACAACCTTTATCTGGGCAGATAGTGTAACACAACCTTTATCTGGGCAGATAGTGTAACACAACCTTTATCTGGGCAGATAGTGTAACACAACCTTTATCTGGGCAGATAGTGTAACACAACCTTTATCTGGGCAGATAGTGTAACACAACCTTTATGTGGGCAGATAGTGTAACACAACCTTTATCTGGGCAGATAGTGTAACACAACCTTTATCTGGGCAGATAGTGTAACACAACCTTTATGTGGGCAGATAGTGTAACACAACCTTTATCTGGGCAGATAGTGTAACACAACCTTTATCTGGGCAGATAGTGTAACACAACCTTTATCTGGGCAGATAGTGTAACACAACCTTTATCTGGGCAGATAGTGTAACGCAACCTTTATCTGGGCAGATAGTGTAACGCAACCTTTATCTGGGCAGATAGTGTAACGCAACCTTTATCTGGGCAGATAGTGTAACACAACCTTTATCTGGGCAGATAGTGTAACACAACCTTTATCTGGGCAGATAGTGTAACACAACCTTTATCTGGGCAGATAGTGTAACACAACCTTTATCTGGGCAGATAGTGTAACACAACCTTTATCTGGGCAGATAGTATAACACAACCTTTATCTGGGCAGATAGTGTAACACAACCTTTATCTGGGCAGATAGTGTAACACAACCTTTATCTGGGCAGATAGTGTAACACAACCTTTATCTGGGCAGATAGTGTAACACAACCTTTATCTGGGCAGATAGTGTAACACAACCTTTATCTGGGCAGATAGTGTAACACAACCTTTATCTGGGCAGATAGTGTAACACAACCTTTATCTGGGCAGATAGTGTAACACAACCTTTATCTGGGCAGATAGTGTAACACAACCTTTATCTGGGCAGATAGTGTAACACAACCTTTATCTGGGCAGATAGTGTAACGCAACCTTTATCTGGGCAGATAGTGTAACGCAACCTTTATCTGGGCAGATAGTGTAACGCAACCTTTATCTGGGCAGATAGTGTAACGCAACCTTTATCTGGGCAGATAGTGTAACACAACCTTTATCTGGGCAGATAGTGTAACACAACCTTTATCTGGGCAGATAGTGTAACACAACCTTTATCTGGGCAGATAGTGTAACACAACCTTTATCTGGGCAGATAGTATAACACAACCTTTATCTGGGCAGATAGTATAACACAACCTTTATCTGGGCAGATAGTGTAACACAACCTTTATCTGGGCAGATAGTGTAACACAACCTTTATCTGGGCAGATAGTGTAACACAACCTTTATCTGGGCAGATAGTGTAACACAACCTTTATCTGGGCAGATAGTATAACACAACCTTTATCTGGGCAGATAGTGTAACACAACCTTTATCTGGGCAGATAGTGTAACACAACCTTTATCTGGGCAGATAGTGTAACACAACCTTTATCTGGGCAGATAGTGTAACACAACCTTTATCTGGGCAGATAGTGTAACACAACCTTTATCTGGGCAGATAGTGTAACACAACCTTTATCTGGGCAGATAGTGTAACACAACCTTTATCTGGGCAGATAGTGTAACACAACCTTTATCTGGGCAGATAGTGTAACACAACCTTTATCTGGGCAGATAGTGTAACACAACCTTTATCTGGGCAGATAGTGTAACACAACCTTTATGTGGGCAGATAGTGTAACACAACCTTTATCTGGGCAGATAGTGTAACACAACCTTTATGTGGGCAGATAGTGTAACACAACCTTTATCTGGGCAGATAGTGTAACACAACCTTTATGTGGGCAGATAGTATAACACAACCTTTATCTGGGCAGATTTTAACATGCGCCCACTAAACCATTGCGGAAAAAAATCTCCTAAGTGTCGGCCTTGCCACGGTCACACCGCCTTCACTGAGGTTCCACCGATGTCTCACCGCCTCCCCTGCGGTCTCACCGCCTCCCCTGCGGTCTCACCGCCTCCCCTGCGGTCTCACCGCCTCCCCTGCGGTCTCACCGCCTCCCCTGCGGTCTCACCGCCTCCCCTGCGGTCTCACCGCCTTCACTGCCTTCGGCGTCTCACGTGACCGCTCGATCAGCACTTTCGGTTTCCGTCGTCCGGGAAACACAGGCGCGTTTCCTCCGTTCTCCCTGCAGACCAGGAACTCGACGCGTTTCGCTGATGCACTCGGCTTCCTCAGGAGTATGAGTGTCCCTTGCAGGTAACCGTTAAATAGCCAGGGTTCCCAGCTGTCCAATCTTCACCATGGCTGCATAATTCAAATCAGATGGACTGAATAACAGCCGAGTTGTATGGAATGACAGAAAGTCACTCAGACAGACACGGATGTGAAAATTAAATTAACCCATTCAATGCTCCATGTCTGTCTGAAATAAACCCTTATCCAAATGTGTAAGTCTTCGCTAAACAAAATATATACAGCAGATGGTACAATAACATATAATACATATTCATTACCCATGGAGACTGTGATGGCAGATACAATAGAATTGTTCAAAAAAAGGTTGGACATCTTTTTAGATGGGAATGGTATACAGGATATACCAAATAAGTATACATGGGAAGGACGTTGATCCAGGGATTAATCCGATTGCCAATTCTTGGAGTCAGGAAGGAATTTATTTTTCCCCTTAATGGGGTTTGTGTTTGCCTTCCTCTGGATCAATAAGTATAGATATAGGATAAAGTATCTGTTGTCTAAATTTAGCATAGGTTGAACTTGATGGACGGAAGTCTTTTTTCAACCTCATCTACTATGTAACTATGTAACTACTGATTCAGGCACCCCTATCAGTCTGATACTGTTTTACTGATTCAGGCACTCCTATCAGTCTGATACTGTTTTACTGATTCAGGCACTCCTATCAGTCTGATACTGTTTTACTGATTCAGACACTCTTATCAGTCTGATATTGTTTCACTGATTCAGGCACCCCTATCAGTCTGATACTGTTTTACTGATTCAGACACCCCTATCAGTCTGATACTGTTTTACTGATTCAGGCACCCCTATCAGTCTGATACTGTTTTACTGATTCAGACACCCCTATCAGTCTGATACTGTTTTACTGATTCAGGCACTCCTATCAGTCTGATACTGTTTTACTGATTCAGTCACCCCTATCAGTCTGATACTGTTTTACTGATTCAGACACCCCTATCAGTCTGATACTGTTTTACTGATTCAGGCACTCCTATCAGTCTGATATTGTTTCACTGATTCAGGCACCCCTATCAGTCTGATACTGTTTTACTGATTCAGACACCCCTATCAGTCTGATACTGTTTTACTGATTCAGGCACTCCTATCAGTCTGATATTGTTTTACTGATTCAGTCACTCCTATCAGTCTGATACTGTTTTACTGATTCAGGCACCCCTATCAGTCTGATACTGTTTTACTGATTCAGGCACTCCTATCAGTCTGATATTGTTTTACTGATTCAGGCACTCCTATCAGTCTGATATTGTTTTACTGATTCAGTCACCCCTATCAGTCTGATATTGTTTTACTGATTCAGTCACTCCTATCAGTCTGATACTGTTTTACTGAATCCCATTTGAGGTAACATTCTTGTTTTATTATATGAACTCTCTAATATATTTTGTTGTAATGTTTTTTTCCTCTCTTCCCCCCTTTCTGCCACTCTTATTAACCCTATATATCCCACGTCTGTTACTTTACGTATTCGAGTCCTTGCTTTGGAGGCATTTGCTTCCCAACAAGTGGTTTCTATTGTGACCAATAACATTCAATGATATAATACGTCTTGTACATTTTAAATCTTTTAATCACAAGAGGTTTTGTATTTATCGTCGCTGATATTTAGTTTTATATGGATATGTATAAATATGTATTATATGTTATTATATACATAGTTACATAGTTACATAGTAGATGAGGTTGAAAAAAGACGTACGTCTATCAAGTTCAACCTATGCTAAATTTAGACAACAGATACTTTATCCTATATCTATACTTACTTATTGATCCAGACGAAGGCAAACAAAAAACCCCATTAAGGGGAAAAATTAATTCCTTCCTGACTCCATGAATTGGCAATCGGATTAATCCCTGGATCAACATCCTTCCCATGTATACTTATTTGGTATATCCCTGTATACCTTTCCCATCTAAAAAGATGTCCAACCTTTTTTTGAACAATTCTATTGTATCTGCCATCACAGTCTCCATGGGTAATGAATATGTATTATATGTTATTGTACCATCTGCTGTATATATTTTGTTGAGCGAAGACTTACACATTTGGATAGGGGTTTATTTCAGACAGACATGGAGCATTGAATGGGTTAATTTAATTTTCACATCCGTGTCTGTCTGAGTGACTTTCTGTCATTCCATACAACTCGGCTGTTATTCAGTCCATCTGATTTGAATTATGCAGCCATGGTGAAGATTGGACAGCTGGGAACCCTGGCTATTTAACGGTTACCTGCAAGGGACACTCATACTCCTGAGGAAGCCGAGTGCATCAGCGAAACGCGTCGAGTTCCTGGTCTGCAGGGAGAACGGAGGAAACGCGCCTGTGTTTCCCGGACGACGGAAACCGAAAGTGCTGATCGAGCGGTCACGTGAGACGCCGAAGGCAGTGAAGGCGGTGAGACCGCAGGGGAGGCGGTGAGACAGCAGGGGAGGCGGTGAGACCGCAGGGGAGGCGGTGAGACCGCAGGGGAGGCGATGAGACCTCGGTGGAACCGCGGTGAAGGTGGTGAGATCGCAGTGAAGGCGGTGCGACTGCGGCAAGGCCGACGGATTGCAGGTCACAGATTGACGCACAGTTTGGGATTTGCCTTTAAACGTCGCATAACGTGAGCAAACACTTCAGATGAATCCACAAATCACATACCCAGTGCGACGGCGATATTGCGCCATTGGTTTTTGCTGAGCCAGGGGGAGGTCAGAGGTGAGCCAGTGGTGAGGGGAGGTCAGAGGTGAGCCAGTGGTGAGGGGAGGTCAGAGGAAAGGTAGGACAGGTCAGAGGTCGCACCAGGGTTTGTTTCCCTCCAGATCTTCCATCTTCAGAAAATGTTTCTGTGTCATCCACTTATCGCTGAGAAACTTGGACCTGAAAGACAGACCGTACTGAGAACCAGACCGCGGAGAGAGGCGGCCCCCCCGGCGGAGAGAGCCGGGCCCCCCCCGGCGGAGAGAGCCGGGCCCCCCCCGGCGGAGAGAGCCGGGCCCCCCCCGGCGGAGAGAGCCGGGCCCCCCCCGGCGGAGAGAGCCGGGCCCCCCCCGGCGGAGAGAGCCGGGCCCCCCCCGGCGGAGAGAGCCGGGCCCCCCCCGGCGGAGAGAGCCGGGCCCCCCCCGGCGGAGAGAGCCGGGCCCCCCCCCGGCGGAGAGAGGCGGGCCCCCCCCGGCGGAGAGAGGCGGGCCCCCCCCGGCGGAGAGAGGCGGGCCCCCCCCGGCGGAGAGAGGCGGGCCCCCCCCGGCGGAGAGAGGCGGGCCCCCCCCGGCGGAGAGAGGCGGGCCCCCCCCGGCGGAGAGAGGCGGGCCCCCCCCGGCGGAGAGAGGCGGGCCCCCCCCGGCGGAGAGAGGCGGGGCCCCCCCCGGCGGAGAGAGGCGGGCCCCCCCCGGCGGAGAGAGGCGGGCCCCCCCCGGCGGAGAGAGCCGGGCCCCCCCCCGGCGGAGAGAGCCGGGCCCCCCCCCCGGCGGAGAGAGCCGGGCCCCCCCCCGGCGGAGAGAGCCGGGCCCCCCCCCGGCGGAGAGAGCCGAGCCCCCCCCGGCGGAGAGAGCCGGGCCCCCCCCGGCGGAGAGAGCCGGGCCCCCCCCGGCGGAGAGAGCCGGGCCCCCCCCGGCGGAGAGAGCCGGGCCCCCCCCGGCGGAGAGAGCCGGGCCCCCCCCCGGCGGAGAGAGCCGGGCCCCCCGGCGGAGAGAGCCGGGCCCCCCGGCGGAGAGAGCCGGGCCCCCCGGCGGAGAGAGGCGGGCCCCCCGGCGGAGAGACCGGTGAGACAGCCAACAGATTCCTCCCAAGATTTTACATCAATAAAATAGAGCGGCCCATCCATCCCCAACTTGTGACCCAGTCCTCAGGTGTGTGTCTCACATGTAGTTACACACGCACACACAGGTCCGTGTCTCACATGTAGTCTCACATGTAGTTACACACGCACACACAGGTCCGTGTCTCACATGTAGTTACACACGCACACACAGGTCCGTGTCTCACATGTAGTTACACACGCACACACAGGTCCGTGTCTCACATGTAGTTACACACGCACACACAGGTCCGTGTCTCACATGTAGTTACACACGCACACACAGGTCCGTGTCTCACATGTAGTTACACACGCACACACAGGTCCGTGTCTCACATGTAGTTACACACGCACACACAGGTCCGTGTCTCACATGTAGTTACACACGCACACACAGGTCCGTGTCTCACATGTAGTTACACACGCACACACAGGTCCGTGTCTCACATGTAGTTACGCACACAGGTCCGTGTCACACACGTAGTTACGCACACAGGTCCGTGTCACACGCGTAGTTACACACACAGGTCCGTGTCTCACACGTAGTTACACACACAGGTCCGTGTCACACACACAGGTCCGTGTCTCACATGTAGTTGCACACACAGGTCCGTGTCTCACATGTAGTTACACACACAGGTCCGTGTCTCACACGTAGTTATACACACGGGTCCGTGTCACACACACAGGTCCGTGTCTCACATGTAGTTGCACACACAGGTCCGTGTCTCACATGTAGTTACACACACAGGTCCGTGTCTCACACGTAGTTACACACACAGGTCCGTGTCACACACACAGGTCCGTGTCTCACATGTAGTAACACACACAGGTCCGTGTCTCACATGTAGTAACACACACAGGTCCGTGTCTCACACGTAGTTACACACACAGGTCCGTGTCTCACACGTAGTTACACACACGGGTCCGTGTCACACACACAGGTCCGTGTCTCACACGTAGTTACACACACAGGTCCGTGTCATACACACAGGTCCGTGTCTCACACGTAGTTACACACACAGGTCCGTGTCACACACACAGGTCCGTGTCTCACACGTAGTTACACACACGGGTCCGTGTCACACACACAGGTCCGTGTCACACACACAGGTCCGTGTCTCACACGTAGTTACACACACAGGTCCGTGTCACACACACAGGTCCGTGTCTCACACGTAGTTACACACACAGGTCCGTGTCTCACACACAGGTCCGTGTCTCACATGTAGTTGCGCACGGAGTCCGGCAGGATCACCACACATCTCTGTCCCTCCTTGAGCTCCCGAGCAACTTTCACTGCCACCGACATGGCACTCCCAGAACTGCCCCCTGCAGGGGCAAATAAATACATCAACTTTACCAGAACTGCCCCCTGCAGGGGCAAATAAATACATCAACTTTACCAGAACTGCCCCCTGCAGGGGCAAATAAATACAACAACTTTACCAGAACTGCCCCCTGCAGGGGCAAATGCAGCAATTTTTCCAAAAGTGGCCCCCAAACAGCACGGTTACCCCACTGTGAATATACTCACCGCACAGCAGCCCCTCCTCTCTGATTAGGGAACGAGCCATGAAGAAAGATTCCTCATCATTAGACTTATACCATTCATCTACAACCTGCGGGGGGGGGGAGAGAGAAAGGGGGAGGGGAGAGAGAGAAAAGGGGGGATCAGGGGAGAGGAGAAAAGGGGGGAGTGGGGGGAGGGGAGAGGAGAAAAAGGGGGGAGCGGGGGAGGGGAGAGAGAAAAGGGGGGAGCGGGGGAGAGGAAAAAAGGGGGGAGTGGGGGAGAGGAGAGCGAAAAAGGGGGGAGCGGGGGAGAGGAGAAAAGGGGGGAGCGGGGGAGAGGGAGAGAGAAAAAGGGGGGAGCGGGGGAGAGGAGAAAAGGGGGGAGTGGGGGAGGGGAGAGAGAAAAAGGGGGAGCGGGGGGGGAGAGGAGAAAAAGGGGGGAGCGGGGGAGAGGAGAGAGAGAAAAAGGGGGGAGTGGGGGAGAGGAGAGAGAAAAAGGGGGAGCGGGGGGGGAGAGAGAAAAAGGGGGAAGCGGGGGAGAGGAGAGAGAAAAAGGGGGAGCGGGGGGAGAGAGAAAAAGGGGGGAGCAGGGGGAGAGAGAAAAAGGGGGAGCGGGGGGGGGAGAGAGAAAAAGGGGGGAGCGGGGGAGAGGAGAAAAGGGAGAGGAGAGAGAAAAACGGGGAGCGGGGGAGAGGAGAGAAAAGGGGGGGAGCGGGGGAGAGGAGAAAAGGGGGGAGCGGGGGAGAGGAGAAAAGGGGGAGCGGGGGAGAGGAACAAAAAGGGGGGGAGCGGGGGAGAGGAGAAAAGGGGGGGAGCGGGGGAGAGAAAGGTAAATGGTGGACTGTGCACTGCTCTCCCCTCGTACGCTCGCCACTCTCCGTGTCTTACCGTTCGGTCCAGCACGGTTGGAATAAAGTCGTATCCGATTCCTTCCACCTCGTATCCAGTCTTCTCCGTCTGGTTCAGCTCGTCCGGCTCGGCTAGGATAGAACCCTCCGGATCCACCCCAATCACCTGAGGAAATGGCACTATGAGCGCGCAAACCATTCCAGGAGCGTGCAAACCATTCCAGGAGCGTGCAAACCAAGAAAAGCAGAAAGCCACACGTGGCGCTCCACGTAATAACAATTAGTGAATAATATTTAGGCTGAATATCCGCCACCAAGCCAATGCAGAACAAGTGAAAATATCTATAAGTGAGTAAATACTAAGAGGCTAATTATCTGCCCCCCCAAAATGCAAACACTGGTGTATACAATCACAATAAATGGATACTATACTCCTCCACTCAAACCCTTAGAAATAGAGACAACGTCCTGTTGTCTCTTCCAAATGAATTCGCCAAAAACATGGAAGCGGGGGACTGTACCCCGGGAGAAAATTACGCAAACCTCTTTATAGGCGTTTGCGAGGATGAGAGGATTTGGTCTTATGTGGGACTCGTGTGAACTTGGTCTTGTGGCGGAGGTTCATAGACGATGTTTTTTTTGCATGGAGGGAGGGTGAAACAAGTCTAGAAGAGTTCCTGGTATAAATTAATGACAAGACCTTAATCTCAGATTCATATGCAATTCTAGCAAAAAAGAAATTAATTTCCTGGATCATCCAATTTATATTGAAAAATAACCAAGTGACGACCAGAACCGACTTCTAACCGGTGGACAGTAAATTTCATTCTTCAATCCAGCTGCCACCATCCGAGACGGATAAACGACGTGCGCTATGGGTAATTTAGGAGGATAAGGAGGAACTAGACAGAGAATGGGGAATGCCACACAGTCTCAATTCCATCAGAAAAGGTTTCTGGAAAGAAACTATGGACCCAAAAATCTAGAAGAAGCTCTTATTAAAGCTCACTCTACAGATAGGACGGAGTTAATTCAAGTGAAAGAAAATAGGAGACATCAGAAAAGGGGGAAAAAATTAAATAATAACTTTGCTTTTCTAACTAATTACAAATAGAGATGCAGAAAGAATGAAAAATATTGCTAACAAGCATTGGCATGAAGTCACAAATGATCCGATACTCAGCGATTGTGTCCCAGAATACCCAGCGTGCTACTTCCGAGAGCGAATAACTTGAAGAACTGACTTGCACCTAGTGCGCTACCAATGATTAAACGATCCAAAGACAATTGGTTATCCCAAACTAAGGGACACTATGGACGCACAGCGTGCAAAGCGCGTCAGCATGGAGATACTGGGATATTCCATTTGGTGAGAGCTACGCTAGGTCCTGCAGGGAGAGGGGGAGAAGTGAGAGGGTGAGAGGTATGCTAGGTCCTGCAGGGAGAGGGGGAGAAGTGAGAGCTACGCTAGGTCCTGCAGGGGGAGGGGGAGAAGTGAGAGGGTGAGAGGTATGCTAGGTCCTGCAGGAGGAGGGGGGGGGAGTGAGAGGGTGAGAGGTATGCTAGGTCCTGCAGGGGGAGGGGGAGAAGTGAGAGGTATGCTAGGTCCTGCAGGAGGAGGGGGGAGTGAGAGGTATGCTAGGTCCTGCAGGAGGAGGGGGGAGTGAGAGGTATGCTAGGTCTGCAGGGGGAGGGGGAGAAGTGAGAGGGTGAGAGGTATGCTAGGTCCTGCAGGAGGAGGGGGGGGATGGGAGTGAGAGGTATGCTAGGTCCTGCAGGGGGAGGGGGGAGAAGTGAAAGGGTGAGAGGTATGCTAGGTCCTGCAGGGAGAGGGGGAGAAGTGAGAGGGTGAGAGGTATGCTAGGTCCTGCAGGGGGAGGGGGAGAAGTGAGAGGTATGCTAGGTCCTGCAGGAGGAGGGGGAGAAGTGAGAGGGTGAGAGGTATGCTGGGTCCTGCAGGAGGAGGGGGGGGAGTGAGAGGTATGCTAGGTCCTGCAGGGGGAGGGGGAGAAGTGAAAGGGTGAGAGGTATGCTAGGTCCTGCAGGGAAAGGGGGAGAAGTGAGAGGGTGAGAGGTATGCTAGGTCCTGCAGGGGAGGGGGAGAAGTGAGAGGGTGAGAGGTATGCTAGGTCCTGCAGGGGGAGGGGGACAAGTGAGAGGGTGAGAGGTATGCTAGGTCCTGCAGGGAGAGGGGGGGGGAAGTGAGAGGGTGAGAGGTATGCTAGGTCCTGCAGGAGGAGGGGGGGGGAGTGAGAGGTATGCTAGGTCCTGCAGGGGGAGGGGGAGAAGTGAAAGGGTGAGAGGTATGCTAGGTCCTGCAGGGAGAGGGGGAGAAGTGAGAGGGTGAGAGGTATGCTAGGTCCTGCAGGGGGAGGGGGAGAAGTGAGAGGTATGCTAGGTCCTGCAGGAGGAGGGGGAGAAGTGAGAGGGTGAGAGGTATGCTGGGTCCTGCAGGAGGAGGGGGGGGGAGTGAGAGGTATGCTAGGTCCTGCAGGGGGAGGGGGGAGAAGTCGAAAGGGTGAGAGGTATGCTAGGTCCTGCAGGGAGAGGGGAGAAGTGAGAGGGTGAGAGGTATGCTAGGTCCTGCAGGGGGAGGGGGGAGAAGTGAGAGGGTGAGAGGTATGCTAGGTCCTGCAGGGGGGAGGGGGGAGTACAAGTCTGAGAGATGAGTGAGAGGTATGCTAGGTCCTGCAGGGAGAGGGGGGGGGGAGTGAGAGGGTGAGAGGTATGCTAGGTCCTGCAGGAGGAGGGGGGGGGAGTGAGAGGTATGCTAGGTCCTGCAGGAGGAGGGGGGGGGAGAGTGAGAGGTATGCTAGGTCCTGCAGGGGGAGGGGGGAGAAGTGAGAGGGTGAGAGGTATGCTAGGTCCTGCAGGGAGAGGGGGGGGGAGTGAGAGGGTGAGAGGTATGCTAGGTCCTGCAGGGGGAGGGGGAGAAGTGAGAGGTATGCTAGGTCCTGCAGGAGGAGGGGGGGGGGAGTGAGAGGGTGAGAGGTATGCTAGGTCCTGCAGGAGGAGGGGGGGAGTGAGAGGTATGCTAGGTCCTGCAGGAGAAGGGGGGGAGTGAGAGGTATGCTAGGTCCTGCAGGAGGAGGGGGGGGAGTGAGAGGTATGCTAGGTCCTGCAGGAGGAGGGGGGGAATGAGAGGGTGAGAGGTATGCTAGGTCCTGCAGGAGGAGGGGGGGGGAGTGAGAGGGTGAGAGGTATGCTAGGTCCTGCAGGAGGAGGGGGGGGGGGGAGTGAGAGGGTGAGAGGTATGCTAGGTCCTGCAGGAGGAGGGGGGGAGTGAGAGGTATGCTAGGTCCTGCAGGGGAGGGGGAGAAGTGAGAGAGTGAGAGGTATGCTAGGTCCTGCAGGGGGAGGGGGAGAAGTGAGAGGGTGAGAGGTATGCTAGGTCCTGCAGGGGGAGGGGGGACAAGTGAGAGGGTGAGAGGTATGCTAGGTCCTGCAGGGAGAGGGGGGGGGGAGTGAGAGGGTGAGAGGTATGCTAGGTCCTGCAGGAGGAGGGGGGGGGGAGTGAGAGGTATGCTAGGTCCTGCAGGAGGAGGGGGGGGGAGTGAGAGGTATGCTAGGTCCTGCAGGGGGAGGGGGAAGTGAGAGGGTGAGAGGTATGCTAGGTCCTGCAGGAGAGGGGGGGGGGGGGGGTGAGAGGGTGAGAGGTATGCTAGGTCCTGCAGGGGGAGGGGGAGAAGTGAGAGGTATGCTAGGTCCTGCAGGAGGAGGGGGGGGGAGTGAGAGGGTGAGAGGTATGCTAGGTCCTGCAGGAGGAGGGGGGGAGTGAGAGGTATGCTAGGTCCTGCAGGAGAAGGGGGGGACGTGAGAGGTATGCTAGGTCCTGCAGGAGGAGGGGGGGGAGTGAGAGGTATGCTAGGTCCTGCAGGAGGAGGGGGGGAAATGAGAGGTGAGAGGTATGCTAGGTCCTGCAGGAGGAGGGGGGGGGGAGTGAGAGGGTGAAGGGTATGCTAGGTCCTGCAGGAGGAGGGGGGGGGGGAGTGAGAGGGTGAGAGGTATGCTAGGTCCTGCAGGAGGAGGGGGGGAGTGAGAGGTATGCTAGGTCCTGCAGGTGGAGGGGGAGAAGTGAGAGAGTGAGAGGTATGCTAGGTCCTGCAGGGGGAGGGGGAGAAGTGAGAGGGTGAGAGGTATGCTAGGTCCTGCAGGGAGAGGGGGGGGGGGGAGTGAGAGGGTGAGAGGTATGCTAGGTCCTGCAGGGAGAGGGGGGGGGGGAGTGAGAGGGTGAGAGGTATGCTAGGTCCTGCAGGAGGAGGGGGGGGGGAGTGAGAGGGTGAGAGGTATGCTAGGTCCTGCAGGAGGAGGGGGGGAGTGAGAGGTATGCTACGTCCTGCAGGGGGAGGGGGAGAAGTGAGAGAGTGAGAGGTATGCTAGGTCCTGCAGGGGGAGAAGTGAGAGAGTGAGAGGTATGCTAGGTCCTGCAGGGGGAGAAGTGAGAGAGGGTGAGAGGTACGCTAGGTCCTGCAGGGAGAGGGGAGAAGTGAGAGGGTGAGAGGTATGCTAGGTCCTGCAGGGAGAGGGGGAGAAGTGAGAGGGTGAGAGGTATGCTAGGTCCTGCAGGGAGAGGGGGGGGGGGGAAGTGAGAGGGTGAGAGGTACGCTAGGTCCTGCAGGGGGAGAAGTGAGAGAGTGAGAGGTATGCTAGGTCCTGCAGGGGGAGAAGTGAGAGAGTGAGAGGTATGCTAGGTCCTGCAGGGGGAGGGGAGAAGTGAGGGAGGGTGAGAGGTATGCTAGGTCCTGCAGGGAGAGGGGGGGGGAGTGAGAGGATGAGAGGTATGCTAGGTCCTGGAGGGGGAGGGGGAGAAGTGAGAGGGTGAGAGGGTGAGAGGTACGCTAGGTCCTGCAGGGGGAGAAGTGAGAGGGTGAGAGGTATGCTAGGTCCTGCAGGGGGAGAAGTGAGAGGGTGAGAGGTATGCTAGGTCCTGCAGGGGGAGGGGGGGGGAGAAGTGAGAGGGTGAGAGTTATGCTAGGTCCTGCAGGGAGAGGGGGGGGGGGGGTGAGAGGGTGAGAGGTATGCTAGGTCCTGCAGGGGGAGGGGGGAGAAGTGAGAGGTATGCTAGGTCCTGCAGGAGGAGGGGGGGGGAGTGAGAGGGTGAGAGGTATGCTAGGTCCTGCAGGAGGAGGGGGGGAGTGAGAGGTATGCTAGGTCCTGCAGGAGAAGGGGGGGAGTGAGAGGTATGCTAGGTCCTGCAGGAGGAGGGGGGGGAGTGAGAGGTATGCTAGGTCCTGCAGGAGGAGGGGGGGAAATGAGAGGGTGAGAGGTATGCTAGGTTCCTGCAGGAGGAGGGGGGGGGAGTGAGAGGGTGAGAGGTATGCTAGGTCCTGCAGGAGGAGGGGGGGGGGGGGGAGTGAGAGGGTGAGAGGTATGCTAGGTCCTGCAGGAGGAGGGGGGGAGTGAGAGGTATGCTAGGTCCTGCAGGTGGGAGGGGGAGAAGTGAGAGAGTGAGAGGTATGCTAGGTCCTGCAGGGGGAGGGGGAGAAGTGAGAGGGTGAGAGGTATGCTAGGTCCTGCAGGGAGAGGGGGGGGGGAGTGAGAGGGTGAGAGGTATGCTAGGTCCTGCAGGGAGAGGGGGGGGGGGAGTGAGAGGGTGAGAGGTATGCTAGGTCCTGCAGGAGGAGGGGGGGGGGAGTGAGAGGGTGAGAGGTATGCTAGGTCCTGCAGGAGGAGGGGGGGAGTGAGAGGTATGCTACGTCCTGCAGGGGGAGGGGGAGAAGTGAGAGAGTGAGAGGTATGCTAGGTCCTGCAGGGGGAGAAGTGAGAGAGTGAGAGGTATGCTAGTCCTGCAGGGGGAGAAGTGAGAGGGTGAGAGGTACGCTAGGTCCTGCAGGGAGAGGGGGAGAAGTGAGAGGGTGAGAGGTATGCTAGGTCCTGCAGGGAGAGGGGGAGAAGTGAGAGGGTGAGAGGTATGCTAGGTCCTGCAGGGGGGGGGGGGTAAAGATAGGTATTTGTGGGGGGGGAGTGGGGTGGGGGTATGGGGTCTGGGGGGGGGGGGGGGTGGGGGTATGGGGGGGGGGGGGGGGGGGGGGGGGGGTGGGGGGGGAGGGGAGGGGGGGGGGGGGAGAGAGGGGGAGTGAGAGGGTGAGAGGTACGCTAGGTCCTGCAGGGGGAGAAGTGAGAGAGTGAGAGGTATGCTAGGTCCTGCAGGGGGAGAAGTGAGAGAGTGAGAGGTATGCTAGGTCCTGCAGGGGGAGGGGGAGAAGTGAGAGGGTGAGAGGTATGCTAGGTCCTGCAGGGAGAGGGGGGGGGGAGTGAGAGGATGAGAGGTATGCTAGGTCCTGGAGGGGGAGGGGGAGAAGTGAGAGGGTGAGAGGGTGAGAGGTACGCTAGGTCCTGCAGGGGGAGAAGTGAGAGGGTGAGAGGTATGCTAGGTCCTGCAGGGGGGAGAAGTGAGAGGGTGAGAGGTATGCTAGGTCCTGCAGGGGGAGGGGGGGGGAGAGTGAGAGGGTGAGAGTTATGCTAGGTCCTGCAGGGAGAGGGGGGGGGGGGGGGAGTGAGAGGGTGAGAGTATGCTAGGTCCTGCAGGGAGAGGGGGGGGGGGGAGTGAGAGGGTGAGAGGTATGCTAGGTCCTGCAGGGGGAGGGGGAGAAGTGAGAGGGTGAGAGGTATGCTAGGTCCTGCAGGGTGAGGGGGGGGAGTGAGAGGGTGAGAGGTATGCTAGGTCCTGCAGGGGGAGGGGGGGGGAGTAAGAGGGTGAGAGGTATGCTAGGTCCTGCAGGGGGAGGGGGGGGGGGAGTGAGAGGGTGAGAGGTATGCTAGGTCCTGCAGGGAGAGGGGGGGGGAGAGTGAGAGGTATGCTAGGTCCTGCAGGGAGAGGGGGGGGAGAAGTGAGAGGGTGAGAGGTATGCTAGGTCCTGCAGGGAGAGGGGGGGGGGGAGAAGTGAGAGGGTGAGAGGTATGCTAGGTCCTGCAGGGAGAGGGGGGGGAGAAGTGAGAGGGTGAGAGGTATGCTAGGTCCTGCAGGGGAGAAGTGAGAGGGTGAGAGGTATGCTAGGTCCTGCAGGGGAGGGGGGGGAGTGAGAGGGGTGAGAGGTATGCTAGGTCCTGCAGGGGGAGGGGGGGGGGGGAGTGAGAGGGTGAGAGGTATGCTAGGTCCTGCAGGGAGAGGGGGAGAAGTGAGAGGTATGCTAGGTCCTGCAGGGGGAGGGGGAGAAGTGAGAGGGTGAGAGGTATGCTAGGTCCTGCAGGGGGAGGGGGGGGGGAGTGAGAGGGTGAGAGGTATGCTAGGTCCTGCAGGGGAGGGGGGGGAGTGAGAGGGTGAGAGGTATGCTAGGTCCTGCAGGGGGAGGGGGGGAGTGAGAGGGTGAGAGGTATGCTAGGTCCTGCAGGGGAGGGGAGAAGTGAGAGGTATGCTAGGTCCTGCAGGGGGAGGGGGAGAAGTGAGAGGGTGAGAGGTATGCTAGGTCCTGCAGGAGGAGGGGGGGGGGGCGAGTGAGAGGTATGCTAGGTCCTGCAGGAGGAGGGGGGGGAGTGAGAGGTGAGAGGTATGCTAGGTCCTGCAGGGGAGGGGGGAGAAGTGAGAGGGTGAGAGGTATGCTAGGTCCTGCAGGGGGAGGGGGAAGTGAGAGGTGAGAGGTATGCTAGGTCCTGCAGGGGGAGGGGGGGGAGTGAGAGGGTGAGAGGTATGTTAGGTCCTGCAGGAGGAGGGGGGGGAGTGAGAGGTATGCTAGGTCCTGCAGGAGGGGGGGGAGTGAGAGGGTGAGAGGTATGCTAGTCCTGCAGGGGGAGAAGTGAGAGGTATGCTAGGTCCTGCAGGGGGAGGGGGAGAAGTGAGAGGGTGAGAGGTATGCTAGGTCCTGCAGGAGGAGGGGGGGGGGAGTGAGGGGTATGCTAGGTCCTGCAGGGAGAGGGGGGAGAAGTGAAAGGGTGAGAGGTATGCTAGGTCCTGCAGGGGGAGGGGGGGGAGTGAGAGGGTGAGAGGTATGCTAGGTCCTGCAGGAGGAGGGGGGAAGTGAGAGGGTGAGAGGTATGCTAGGTCCTGCAGGGAGAGGGGGGGGGGGGGGAGAAGTGAGAGGGTGAGAGGTAGCTAGGTCCTGCAGGGGGAGGGGGGGGGAAGTGAGAGGGTGAGAGGTATGCTAGGTCCTGCAGGAGGAGGGGGGGGAGTGAGAGGTATGCTAGGTCCTGCAGGAGGAGGGGGGGGGAAGTGAGAGGGTGAGAGGTATGCTAGGTCCTGCAGGAGGAGGGGGGGGAGGTGAGAGGTATGCTAGGTCCTGCAGGGGGAGGGGGGGGGGGAGTGAGAGGTATGCTAGGTCCTGCAGGGGGAGGGGGGGGGGGGAAGTGAGAGGGGTGAGAGGTATGCTAGGTCCTGCAGGAGGAGGGGGGGGAGTGAGAGGTATGCTAGGTCCTGCAGGAGGAGGGGGGGGGGAAGTGAGAGGGGTGAGAGGTATGCTAGGTCCTGCAGGAGGAGGGGGGGGGAGTGAGAGTATGCTAGGTCCTGCAGGGGGAGGGAGAAGTGAGAGGGTGAGAGGTATGCTAGGTCCCTGCAGGAGGAGGGGGGGGAGTGAGAGGGTGAGAGGTATGCTAGTCCTGCAGGGGAGAAGTGAGAGGGTGAGAGGTATGCTAGGTCCTGCAGGGAGAGGGGGGGGGGGGAGTGAGAGGTATGCTAGGTAGGGTGACCACCCGTCCCCCTTTTGCCGGTACAGTCCGGTTTTTCGGGAGCTGTACCGGTTTTCTGTGTGTACCAGAAATGTCCCGGATTTTCCTCAATGTGTCCCCGTTTTTTTTTTTTGTCGCCGGCGGTGCGCGAGTAATTAGCTGCGGTGCACTGTGCGCTGTGCGCGAGTCTGCGGCGCAGCGCGGAGGAGGAGACTGCAGCAGCCCGGCTGGTAAGTATTTTTTTTTTTAATGCCTCCCCCCCACCCGGCAGTGTCCTACCTTGTTGGCCAATCCCCTGCGTCCGGCATTAAGCCCCCCCCCCGGCATCATCCTTCACCAAGGACCGGCATGTGGAATGGATGGAAGGAAGGGTGCCTGGGGGCGGGGTTTAGGCCAGCGTGCCTGGGGGCGGGGCAGGGCCAACTTTCCTGGGGGCGGGGCTTCCGCTTCCTGCAGCAGAGCACACGTGGTGTGTGTCTCTGCCCGCGGCTCCTGGCTCTTCTGCGCGGTGGTCTCCCCCCCTCTGCCCGCCCGGGGGGATAGGAGGTGGGTTTTTGATCCTTTGCCTCCTGTCCTGGCGCTCCCTTCCCCCCCCCTGTCCCCTTGGTTCGGGAGATGGGCGCGGGGGCTGGCAGTGGTGGCTGCGCGGTGTTCCCCCATTCTGCCTCGGGAACCCGTGGCTGCCCGCCGGGGGAGGGGGGGGCGCAGTTTACCTTTGCGTCCCGGCGCTCCTATCCACCCCCCCCCCCCTTGGTGCGGGAGATGGGCAAGGGGGTGGGTGCAGGGGGAGGCGGAGAGCCACCTGCTCGTGACTGAATCTGTATGTACTCCAGTGTGTGTGTGTGTGTACCAGTGTGTGTGTGTGTGTGTACACCAGTGTCTGTGTGTGTGTGTGTACCAGTGTGTACCAGTGTGTGTGTGTGTGTGTGTGTGTGTGTGTGTACCAGTGTGTGTGTACCAGTGTGTGTGTACCAGTGGTGTGTACCAGTGTGTGTGTGTACCAGTGTGTGTGTGTACCAGTGTGTGTGTACCAGTGTGTGTGTGTACCAGTGTGTGTGTGGTACCAGTGTGTGTGTGTACCAGTGTGTGTGTGTACCAGCGTGTGTGTGTGTACCAGCGTGTGTGTGTGTACCAGCGTGTGTGTGTGTACCAGTGTGTGTGTGTGTACCAGTGTGTGTGTGTGTGTGTGTGTGTACCAGTGTGTGTGTGTGTGTGTGTGTGTGTGTACCAGTGTGTGTGTGTGTGTACCAGTGTGTGTGTGGTGTGTGTACCAGTGTGTGTGTGTGTGTGTGTGTACCAGTGTGTGTGTGTGTGTGTGTGTGTACCAGTGTGTGTGTGTGTGTGTGTGTACACCAGTGTGTGTGTGTGTGTGTGTGTGTGTGTGTGTGTGTGTGTGTGTGTGTGTGTGTGTACCAGTGTGTGTGTGTCTGTGTCTCCCTCTGTCCCTCTCTGTCCCTCTCTGTCCCTCTCTGTCCCTCTCTGTCCCTCTCTGTCCTCTCACCCTCTGTCTCTCTCACCCTCTGTCTCTCTCACCCTCTGTCTCTCTCACCCTCTGTCTCTCTCACCCTCTCTCTCTCTCTCACCCTCTCTCTCTCTGTCACCCTCTCTCTCTCTGTCACCCTCTCTCTCTCTGTCACCCTCTCTCTCTCTGTCACCCTCTCTCTCTCTGTCACCCTCTCTCTCTCTGTCACCCTCTCTCTCTCTGTCACCCTCTCTCTCTCTGTCACCCTCTCTCTCTCTGTCACCCCTCTCTCTCTCTGTCACCCTCTCTCTCTCTGTCACCCTCTCTCTCTCTGTCACCCTCTCTCTCTCTGTCACCCTCTCTCTCTCAGTCACCCCTCTCTCTCTCTGTCACCCTCTCTCTCTCTGTCACACGCCTCTCTCTCTCTGTCACCCACTCTCTCTCTCTGTCACCCACTCTCTCTCTCTGTCACCCACTCTCTCTCTCTGTCACCCACTCTCTCTCTCTGTCACCCACTCTCTCTCTCTGTCACCCACTCTCTCTCTCTGTCACCCACTCTCTCTCTCTGTCACCCACTCTCTCTCTCTGTCACCCACTCTCTCTCTCTGTCACCCACTCTCTCTCTCTGTCACCCACTCTCTCTCTCTGTCACCCACTCTCTCTCTCTGTCACCCACTCTCTCTCTCTGTCACCCACTCTCTCTCTCTGTCACCCACTCTCTCTCTCTGTCACCCACTCTCTCTCTGTCACCCACTCTCTCTCGTCTCTCTGCCACTCTCTCTCTGTCACCCACTCTCTGTCTCTCTGTCACCCACTCTCTGCTCTCTGTCACCCACTCTCTGTCTCTCTCACCCACTCTCTGTCTCTCTCACCCACTCTCTGTCTCTCTCACCCACTCTCTGTCTCTCTCACCCACTCTCTGTCTCTCTCACCCACTCACCCACTCTCTGTCTCTCTCACCCACTCTCTGTCTCTCTCACCCACTCTCTGTCTCTCTCACCCACTCTCTGTCTCTCTCACCCTACTCACCCACTCTCTGTCCTCTCTCACCCACTCTCTGTCTCTCTCACCCACTCTCTGTCTCTCTCACCCACTCTCTGTCTCTCTCACCCACTCTCTGTCTCTCTCACCCACTCTCTGTCTCTCTCACCCACTCTCTGTCTCTCTCACCCACTCTCTGTCTCTCTCACCCACTCTCTGTCTCTCTCACCCACTCTCTGTCTCTCTCACCCACTCTCTGTCTCTCTCACCCACTCTCTGTCTCTCTCACCCACTCTCTGTCTCTCTCACCCACTCTCTGTCTCTCTCACCCACTCTCTGTCTCTCTCACCCACTCTCTGTCTCTCTCACCCACTCTCTGTCTCTCTCACCACTCTCTGTCTCTCTCACCCACTCCTGTCTCTCTCACCACTCTCTGTCTCTCTCACCCACTCTCTGTCTCTCTCACCCACTCTCTGTCTCTCTCACCCACTCTCTGTCTCTCTCACCCACTCTCTGTCTCTCTCACCCACTCTCTGTCTCTCTCACCCACTCTCTGTCTCTCTCACCCACTCTCTGTCTCTCTCACCCACTCTCTGTCTCTCTCACCCACTCTCTGTCTCTCTCACCCACTCTCTGTCTCTCTCACCCACTCTCTGTCTCTCTCACCCACTCTCTGTCTCTCTCACCCACTCTCTGTCTCTCTCACCCACTCTCTGTCTCTCTCACCCACTCTCTCTGTCTCTCTCACCCACTCTCTCTCTGTCTCCTCTCTTCTCTCTCACCCTCTCTCTCTCTCTGTCTCTCTCACCCTCTCTCTCTCTGTCTCTCTCACCCTCTCTCTCTCTCTGTCTCTCTCACCCTCTCTCTCTCTCTCTGTCTCTCTCACCCTCTCTCTCTCTCTGTCTCTCTCACCCTCTCTCTCTCTCTGTCTCTCTCACCCTCTCTCTCTCTCTGTCTCTCTCTCACCCTCTCTCTCTCTCTGTCTCTCTCACCCTCTCTCTCTCTGTCTCTCTCACCCTCTCTCTCTCTCTGTCTCTCTCACCCTCTCTCTCTCTCTGTCTCTCTCACCCTCTCTCTGTCTCTCTCACCCTCTCTCTCTGTCTGTCTCTCTCACCCTCTCTCTGTCTCTCTCACCCTCTCTCTCTCTCTGTCTCTCTCACCCTCTCTCTCTCTCTCACCCTCCCTGTCTTATCTTAACTGCCGTATACCTACACCGAAGTAACCTACCCTTCTTTCTTCAGATCTGACTCAAGTTTCACACGGGAGACCTCGGAAGACAGGTAGGGAACACCTCCCCTCCAGAATAATACCTTGAGGGACTGCGGATCAGGTAAGATCCCAGGCGGGATTGCTGCTTTAGAAATTGTGAAGAGGCGGCGTCCTGACACTGGTTAAGGGGTTCAGAATCATTCACATCTGGGTTTTTTTTGTTCGATTAGTGAGGTCAACACACACACACACACAACTATGTAACAAGGACTAATGGTAGTAAGTATAAGTGTACTACAATAAATAAACTGTTATGTAAAAAAAAAAATGTCCCGGTTTTTCATTTTCAAAATCTGGTCACCCTAATGGTAGGTCATGCAGGGGGGGAAGTGAGAGGGTGAGAGGTATGCTAGGTCCTGCAGGGAGAGGGGGGGAAGTGAGAGGGTGAGAGGTATGCTAGGTCCTGCAGGAGGAGGGGGGGGGGAGTGAGAGGGTGAGAGGTATGCTAGGTCCTGCAGGAGGAGGGGGGGGGGGAAGTGAGAGGTATGCTAGGTCCTGCAGGAGGAGGGGGAGAAGCGAAAAATGTAAGTGGGGTCCTGGGTTTTTGGGGGGGAGACAGGGGGGGGGAAGGGCTGAGTGGTGTGTGCTAGGGTTTGGGGGGGGGGAGAGGTGATGGGGACAAGATGAGGTGGGACGGGGGAGGTAAGGTGGCTGCTAGGTCCTGTAAGGGTTAGGGGGAGGTCCTGCAGGTGTTACGGTTTGGGGGTGCTGGGTCCCCCACCTTGCACTGCGGACACTTCTCCTTCAGTTTCCGTGCAATCCCAGTGATTGTTCCTCCAGTTCCAGCTCCGATAACGCACATGTCCAACCGTCCTGGGAGATAGGGGAAGGTGTGAGCACACACTCACTGCAGTGCGTAAACACACACACCCTGCCTGCTCACACTCCCTGCAGTGCGCACACACACACACACACACACACACACACACACACACACACACACACACACACACACACACACACACACACTCACTGCAGTGCGCACACACACACCCTGCCTGCTCACACTCCCTGCAGTGCGTACACACACCCTGCCTGCTCACACTCCCTGCAGTGCGTACACACACCCTGCCTGCTCACACTCCCTGCAGTGCGTACACACACCCTGCCTGCTCACACTCACTGCAGTGCGTACACACACACACACACCCTGCCTGCTCACACTCACTGCAGTGCATACACACACACCCCGCCTGCTCACACTCCCTGCAGTGCGCACACACCCTGCCTGCTCACACTCCCTGCAGTGCGTACACACACACCCTGCCTGCTCACACTCCCTGCAGTGCACACACACACCCTGCCTGCTCACACTCACTGCAGTGCGTACACACACCCTGCCTGCTCACACTCCCTTCAGTGCGTACACACACACACCCTGCCTGCTCACACTCACTGCAGTGCGTACACACACACACCCTGCCTGCTCACACTCACTGCAGTGCGTACACACACACCCTGCCTGCTCACACTCGCTGCAGTGCGTACACACACACACCCTGCCTGCTCACACTCGCTGCAGTGTACACATACCGTTCCTGCCCACGCTCACTGTAGATACACACACTCCCTGCAGTTCACACATACGTTTCCTGCCCACATAATGCAGATACACACCCTCTCTGCTCACACTCACTGCAGATACACAATCCTGCTCACACTCACTGCAGATAAACACAAAACCTCCCTGCTCACACTCACTGCAGATACAAACACACACACCCTCCCTGCAGATACACACACCAGCTCCCTGCTCACCCCCACTGCAGTACACACACACCCTTTTTGCTCACTCTGCACAGCACACACACCCTCCATGCTCACTCACTGCAGATACATACACACCCTCCATTCAGTGCACACTCCATGCAGATACATACACACACTCCCTGCAGATACATACACTCCCTTCAGTGCACACTCACTGCAGATACATACACACCCTCCCTGTTCATACTCACTGGCATACATCCAAGAGTTCACAAGGAGTTAAGCTCAGTAATAGCCAAACCATTACATTTAATATTCAAGGACTCCATTTCCACAGGCTCAGTACCACAAGATTGGCGTAAAGCAGATGTGGTGCCTATATTTAAAAAGGGAGCTAGATCACACCCTGGGAATTAGAGACCTGTAAGCCTGACTTCAATAGTAGGGAAACTACTTGAAGGTTTAATACGGGATAATATTCAGGAATACCTAATGGAAAACAAAATTATTAGTAATAGTCAGCATGGATTTATGAAGGATAGATCTTGCCAAACTAACCTTATTTGTTTCTTTGAGGAGGTAAGTAGGAATTTAGACCAGGGTAATGCTGTTGATGTGGTCTACTTAGATTTTGCAAAGGTTTTTGATACGGTTCCACACAAGAGTTTGGTGTATGTATGTATAAAACTGAAAAATTGTTTGTCTGTGTGTTGTTGCTGATTGGTTGGCGGTGGCTCACGCTCTGATTGGCCAGCGGGGTGGAGTGACGTCACAAACAGGGCTACACACGCCCTCACCCTCCTCACACCGCCTGCCCCTTTGCCCGAGAGACACACGCCGTGCAGCGATCAGATCCCCTGACAAAGTTGCATAAACATGACGAAACGCGTAGGGCTGATGACGTCATCGCGTGTGGGTGCGTGCACGTGGTGTCCTGGTCGTCCTAGTGTTCCAGTCAGCCAAATTTCAGTGCTGGTAACTGATCCATGCAGGAGCAGAGGACACGGAGGCACTGAGTCATAGCGATCTGGCGCCAGCTTGTGACAGGAGTTGGTTGCTGCTGTGAGCTGATTAGATGCCCCTGCTTATCCTGGACGCCCCCACCCGTCTCCACACAGAGATTTCTCCCCCACCCGTCTCCACAGAGATTTCTCTCCCACCCGTCTCCACACAGATTTCTCCCCCACCCGTCTCCACACAGAGATTTCTCCCCCACCCGTCTCCACACAGAGATTTCTCTCCCACCCGTCTCCACACAGAGGTTTCTCTCCCACCCGTCTCCACACACAGATTTCTCCCCCACCCGTCTCCACACACAGAGATTTCTCTCCCACCCGTCTCCACACAGAGATTTCTCTCCCACCCGTCTCCACACAGAGATTTCTCCCCCACCCGTCTCCACACAGAGATTTCTCTCCCACCCGTCTCCACACAGAGATTTCTCTCCCACCCGTCTCCACACAGAGATTTCTCCCCCACCCGTCTCCACACAGATTTCTCCCCCACCCGTCTCCACACAGAGATTTCTCCCCCACCCGTCTCCACAGAGATTTCTCTCCCACCCGTCTCCACACACAGATTTCTCTCCCACCCGTCTCCACACAGAGATTTCTCCCCCACCGGTCTCCACACAGAGATTTCTCTCCCACCCGTCTCCACACAGAGATTTCTCCCCCACCCGTCTCCACAGAGATTTCTCTCCCACCTGTCTCCACACACAGAGATTTCTCTCCCACCCGTCTCCACACACAGATTTCTCCCCCACCCGTCTCCACACACAGATTTCTCCCCCACCCATCTCCACACAGAGATTTCTCTCCCACCCGTCTCCACACACAGAGATTTCTCTCCCACCCGTCTCCACACACAGATTTCTCCCCCACCCATCTCCACACAGAGATTTCTCTCCCACCCGTCTCCACACACAGAGATTTCTCTCCCACCCGTCTCCACACACAGAGATTTCTCTCCCACCCGTCTCCACACAGAGATTTCTCTCCCACCCGTCTCCACACACAGATTTCTCCCCCACCCGTCTCCACACACAGAGATTTCTCTCCCACCCGTCTCCACACAGAGATTTCTCTCCCACCCGTCTCCACACAGAGATTTCTCTCCCACCTGTCTCCACACAGAGATTTCTCTCCCACCTGTCTCCACACAGAGATTTCTCTCCCACCCGTCCCCACACCGAGATTTCTCTCCCACCCGTCTCCACACACAGAGATTTCTCTCCCACCCGTCTCCACACCGAGATTTCTCCCCCACCCGTCTCCACACAGAGATTTCTCTCCCACCCGTCTCCACACAGAGATTTCTCTCCCACCCATCTCCACACACAGAGATTTCTCTCCCACCCGTCTCCACACAGAGATTTCTCTCCCACCCGTCTCCACACAGAGATTTCTCTCCCACCCGTCTCCACACAGAGATTTCTCTCCCACCCGTCTCCACACAGAGATTTCTCCCCCACCCGTCTCCACACAGAGATTTCTCTCCCACCCGTCTCCACACAGAGATTTCTCTCCCACCCGTCTCCACACAGAGATTTCTCTCCCACCCGTCTCCACACAGAGATTTCTCCCCCACCCGTCTCCACACACAGATTTCTCTCCCACCCGTCTCCACACAGAGATTTGTCCCCCACCCGTCTCCACACAGAGATTTCTCCCCCACCCGTCTCCACACAGAGATTTCTCCCCCACCCGTCTCCACACAGAGATTTCTCCCCCACCCGTCTCCACACAGAGATTTCTCTCCCACCTGTCTCCACACAGAGATTTCTCCCCCACCCATCTCCACACAGAGATTTCTCTCCCACCCGTCTCCACACAGAGATTTCTCTCCCACCCGTCTCCACACAGAGATTTCTCTCCCACCCGTCTCCACACACAGAGATTTCTCCCCCACCCGTCTCCACACACAGAGATTTCTCTCCCACCTGTCTCCACACAGAGATTTCTCTCCCACCCGTCTCCACACAGAGATTTCTCTCCCACCCGTCTCCACACAGAGATTTCTCCCCCACCCGTCTCCACACACAGATTTCTCTCCCACCCGTCTCCACACAGAGATTTCTCCCCCACCCGTCTCCACACAGAGATTTCTCTCCCACCCGTCTCCACACAGAGATTTCTCTCCCACCCGTCTCCACACAGAGATTTCTCTCCCATCCGTCTCCACACAGAGATTTCTCTCCCACCCATCTCCACACAGAGATTTCTCCCCCACCCGTCTCCACACACAGAGATTTCTCCCCCACCCGTCTCCACACACAGAGATTTCTCTCCCACCCGTCTCCACACACAGATTTCTCTCCCACCCGTCTCCACACAGAGATTTCTCTCCCACCCGTCTCCACACAGAGATTTCTCCCCCACCCGTCTCCACACAGAGATTTCTCTCCCACGTATGGTTGCTTTTTTATATCCTGTAAGCGCATTTACTTTGGGCTGCAGTTTTTTAATAAATGTACTCATTTGTTTAAACAGTTGCGTGCTATGGAGCTCGCGCTTCTGCTTGTTTAAACAGTTACATGCTATGGAGCTCGCGCTTCTGTTTGTTTAAACAGTTACGTGCTATGGAGTTCGCGCTTCTGTCTGTTTAAACAGTTACGTGCTATGGAGCTCGCGCTTCTGTCTGTTTAAACAGTTACGTGCTATGGAGCTCGCGCTTCTGTCTGTTTAAACAGTTACGTGCTATGGAGCTCGCGCTTCTGTCTGTTTAAACAGTTACGTGCTATGGAGCTCGCGCTTCTGTTTGTTTAAACAGTTGCGTGCTATGGAGCTCGCGCTTCTGTTTGATTAAACAGTTACGTGCTATGGAGCTCGCGCTTCTGTTTGTTTAAACAGTTACGTGCTATGGAGCTCGCGCTTCTGTTTGTTTAAACAGTTGCGTGCTATGGAGCTCGCGCTTCTGTTTGTTTAAACAGTTGCGTGCTATGGAGCTCGCGCTTCTGTCTGTTTAAACAGTTACGTGCTATGGAGCTCGCGCTTCTGTTTAAACAGTTACGTGCTATGGAGCTCGCGCTTCTGTTTAAACAGTTACGTGCTATGGAGCTCGCGCTTCTGTTTGTTTAAACAGTTACGTGCTATGGAGCTCGCGCTTCTGTTTGTTTAAACAGTTACGTGCTATGGAGCTCGCGCTTCTGTTTGTTTAAACAGTTACGTGCTATGGAGCTCGCGCTTCTGTTTGTTTAAACAGTTACGTGCTATGGAGCTCGCGCTTCTGTTTGTTTAAACAGTTACGTGCTATGGAGCTCGCGCTTCTGTTTGTTTAAACAGTTACGTGCTATGGAGCTCGCGCTTCTGTTTGTTTAAACAGTTACGTGCTATGGAGCTCGCGCTTCTGTTTGTTTAAACAGTTACGTGCTATGGAGCTCGCGCTTCTGTCTGTTTAAACAGTTGCGTGCTATGGAGCTCGCGCTTCTGCTTGTTTAAACAGTTACGTGCTATGGAGCTCGCGCTTCTGTTTGTTTATGCAGTTGCGTGCTATGGAGCTCGCGCTTCTGTCTGTTTTTTGTTCTTAGATGCTCGCGGGCGCGCGTTGCAGCGGAGATACCGGGGCCTTAGATTGCTAGTGGTTGGCTGTACCACTTTTAGATGAAGCTGCATCACGCTCCCTGGATCTTCTTTGGGACTTTTCACCTCTCTGGATTTTTTCAACAAATTGAACATTCTTTTTGGACTTTTCCTTTATCACAATCACGTTATGGTTTGTTGTAATATTTAGTTAAGTTAAATGTTTTGCTATTTTTAATTAAGTTATTATATTAGTTATAATATATTTTATTTATATTATCACTTATATCCACCTGAGCGCTACATATTTCTGTGTTGTTTTTATGTATGTATGTATGTATGTATATATGTATGTATATATCTATATATAAAACTGAAAAATTGTTTGTCTGTGGGTTGTTGCTGAATGGTTGGCGGTGGCTCACGCTCTGATTGGCCGGCGGGTGGGGTTACGTCACAAACAGGGCTACACACGCCCTCACCCTCCTCACACCGCCTGCCCCTCTGCCCGAGAAACACACGCCATGCAGCGAACTCCGTAAACCTACATAAATGAAAACCCACACTAGCGGGACCACCAGGTACTGTACCATCCAACCCCACCCGCCGCTCACACCATCCATCCACCGCTCCTCACCTCCCTTATATCAGCATATTCCACACCCTCCATCCGCCGCTCCTCACCTCCCTTATATCAGCATATTCCCTGTGGCTCGAGAATAGTAAAGAACGGATCCTATGTACGTTGAGGACAGCATATAAGCCACAGCTTACACAGCCTCTAGACAGAAACTTGCAGCAGCATTAAACAGCAACAGCCAGGGTAGAGCACTGCGATCACACAGAACTATCACTGCCCCTTTCTGCCTACGTCCTCCCTCTGCACGGCTACACAGTTAGCAGCTGCCATCCCACCTACCCCTGTGCCACGTTTCCACGGCTAGCGCCACCAAGGACCACGCCAACTGACACCGCCAGGACACGGGTCAGAGCCACCGGACACCTGTAAGTACAGCTAGCCCTACGCTGACGCTGCAGGACACCGACAGGCACTATCTGAGACAGTTGCCCATCGCTGACGCAGGTAACAGACCGCATGCCACATGCACTGGCTAAAGGCCTACACACACTTACAGCATGGCAGACCTCAGAGCCTCACCAGATATCACGCAGGAGAGTGATCACTCAGACACAGAGGCCGCCGCACAACTGCAACAGGCGCAGGCAGGCGCAAGGCCCAAACAGACAGTCACACTGACACAAAAGGCCCGCGAAAAATACGAGACTGACATTGAAGCGCACCGCGCTAAATTAGAGAATGCCTGGGAAACAACCACACTTGGGATACGCAATGTCGCCGGCGCTGGCAATTCTGTACAACAGCTCGAGCAGGCAATAACTCAATTAAAGATAGATCACGCACGCTACAAAGAGCTGTCAGAGGCATACGTCACTTACTTGGCCAGGGCTAATACCGGCGAAAGCCTGCAAGAAAGGGACTTACAGCATAACATTGACCTGACACGTGACAGCCGCGTGCGAACCTCTATCACGGAAGCCGAGAGTAAGAGGAAAGACCTTTTGCTGGAAACCGCATCACAGCGCTCCAGCGCATCCAGGCACTCATCAAGGTCAGCTAAATCAGTGCAATCCAATGTGTCCAGCGCAAGCGCTACTAAGGCGCGAGCCACCGCAGAGGCCGCACGTGCTAGGGCTGAATATGGTCGGAGAGAGGCAGCCGTAAGGGCAGAGAGAGTGCGCATAGAAGAGGAGGAGCAGAACGACGCCAATGCCACCGCCAATGCCGCCGCCAATGCCCCCATCGCTGCGCGTAGAAAGGCCGAGTTGGACGCGGATCTAGAAGCTCTAAGCAAAGAAGAGGACGCCGCCGCCATAGCCCAAGCTGAAGTCTTAGAGGCAGCTGCGAAACAGGACGGCGGGGAACAACCGTACAGTCGGATAGCCTCAGAGAATCCAGTCCAACGCACTGAGGACTATGTGAGGAGCCTCTTCAGCGTAAACACCAGCGCGCCATCTCAACACGACGAGGGTCACATATCAGATGCCGAAGACTTGCTTGGTCCACGTGGAGAAGTCGCTGTTCCTTCAAGGGTACACGCAACCTGGGATAGCCACAGCTGCAACAGTGATCCACACGCCAGCACGCACACGGATGCACCACAACAGGCTCGCAATCCAGGTACGCCCACGCGGAGAAACAGATTCTCACACTGACCAGCAGTCATCACACGGCCACACCAAGGAAGAGGCGACCTCAGGGCCCCTCCGGCAACCACATCAGAACGCGACCAACACACCGATGCATCAGGCCTAACAGACATGGGCAAGTACATGATCCGGCGTGACATGGTGCAAACAGGACCAACAAACTTCGACGACCGTCCTGAGAATTACCACATATGGAAGTTCACATTCAAGGACACGATCAAGAGTCTGGGCTTCTCCGAGAGGGAAGAACTCGGCCTACTCACCAAATGGCTGGGGAAAGAATCCGTGGAACATGCGAAGAGGCTCAGGGCGGCGACCGTGAACCACCCCCAAGTAGGTCTTGACTTAGTATGGGAAAGGCTAGAGGAGTGCTATGGTAGCCCCGAAGCAGTCGAAGACGAACTCTTCAAGAGAGTCAACGACTTTCCTAGAATCACAGCCAAAGACTACTCGAAGTTACGAGAGCTGGGGATCTGCTGCAGGAGCTAGAATCGGCAAGAACAGACCAATCCCTAACATGTCTCAACGTCCTAGACTCAGCTCGAGGAGTGAGGCCCATCTTGGAGAAGCTACCCTACAACCTCCAAGAAATATGGACTTCACAAGGCTCCAAATACAGAAAATAAGTCGCTTTCCCCCCATTCTCCTTCTTGAGTTTCATTCGCGAA
Organism: Ascaphus truei; assembly: GCF_040206685.1. Taxonomy (NCBI): domain Eukaryota; kingdom Metazoa; phylum Chordata; class Amphibia; order Anura; family Ascaphidae; genus Ascaphus; species Ascaphus truei. The sequence continues at coordinate 318,316 of NW_027453824.1, forward strand.
GCAGCAAGAACAAGAAACAATGCCAGTTTCATCTTAGGTGCGCAGACCACACACAGTGCAAGCTACCTGAAGACTGAAAGGCCAGCGGCGAAATACAGTAACGCTAGAACACCTCTCTCGGTCCACAGGACGGACGTGTCCCCCACGACCCAAACAACTCCCGACCAGTCGGTCGCTGGAAACAAGAAACCAAGGGACCCAAACACGGAATGTCTCATATACAAGAAACTACACCCACTTAACAGATGCTTTGGGTTCAGGATGAAGTTCCAAGAGGAACGCAAGAAGTTACTCGGAGAGTTCGGAGTTTGCTTCAGGTGTCCTGCGATTCCACAATCCATCTAGCCAAAGACTGTAAAGAAGCCATCAAATGTGCAGTGTGCAAAAGTGACAAGCGCGTAACATGGCTACATCCAGAGGCGCTGACTCTTCAACAACTCAACAACTCATCCTCCATAGCGGAGCATAGCGGGGAGGAAGAAGAAGGAGAGCCAACATCTGTCACATCTCAGTGCACCGAGGTTTGCGGAAAAGGATGTGACAAAAGGTCCTGCTCCAAAATATGAATGTCGTAGTACACCCCCAGGGACATAGCTGTCAGGAATCGGCGTTCTCCGCGCTCCCCACACAGAGCACTCACTTCCCTCTGCGATTCCTCTGCTCAGCGCTGGGCACGCCCACGCCCTCCTGCACGCACACCTGCACCATCCACTGGCTCGGTTCACGCGCGTACACGGGTTACGGAGCACGCTCAGTCTGCACACTCTTATTCCCGTCCCCCGAACCTCAGGCTCCGCCCCCGCACACTGCACGGGCATACTCAGGTTACCAACAAGACTCACCTGGCCTGTTATGCCTGCACCAATCTGCAGTGTCTCCCTGTAGCTCTTCCTGTCCCGCCTCCGTTCCTAATTGGACCTTCCTGCTTTATCTAGCTCCTCTCTGCTCTCAGTCTTTGCTCGACATAGTCTCTGCATGGAAGTACTTCTGGATTCTCTCAGTGTTTTCACAGGTTCTGACGCGGCTTGTACGACTACCCCCTCTGGCTCTCGATCTCGGCGCTCCTTGGACAACGCTCACTCTGGTAACCCCTTGAACATTGCTTGGACTACGACCTATCTCCACTCTCCACTCCCTGCCCTCGGCAAGGCATTCTTCACTCTCTTTCTACAACCGGTACCGGCAAGTATTGTCTACATTACTACACCTGGCCTGGCAACGCTTTATACCACACTCCGGACACGCTCCCTTTGCTGCGGGTGCGTGTATTACCACTTCCCCCTTCAGCTCAGGGGACGGGTCTGGTCTGCGGGCAGCACCGGCGTAACAATAGCACCACAAGTTAACTCAAGGTTAACACGAAGAAACCCATATATCTGCACTCAAAGAAATGAAACAGCTGTAGTTGCCTGGGATGTTAATTGTCCCACCTGGTGGAGTATAATTACTCCTGCCTAACGACACACTAGAGTGAGTGAAAGCTCACAAAACCAAAATAAAGACATTTTATTAATGTAACTTCGACGACTTAAAATGAAACATAACAACAATTAAATAAAAACCCCTGGAGGGGGGGGGGGGGTCATGAAAAAACCCAGACTGGGAAATACCAAATATGAAGTCACCTGTTAGGTAGTACTCTATTAATACCCCAGATAATATAGTATAATGTCACTGGTTGGTACTATCGGATAAGACACAGATAGAATTATCAATGGCTAAACATATGTGACTCGCATCAATCCCAGCCAGGAAGACGCAGAGCGCAGTGTGGGGTAAGAGCTCGATGTGCATATGTCGTGTATAAGTTTACGGTGAGTAAACACACTAGATATGATACATAATTGTCCTATACCAATCATCAGCTGTGTACACATGATGTATTAACCCAGTAATGCCCAGTGAGGCTGTTGATGCTGAATGTGAAGTAACCACACAGTTAATCCCCCATACAGTAGCTGGGATGATGACGCTTCATACAATGGTGAGCATATGAGCTGAGGTAGCATCACTGAAATAACATCACACTGCCCCATTCAGTATCTGCAGGAGCATATCTGTAGTAGATTACTACAGTCTGGGTATGGAGACCCTGTGTATGTGTTTGTAGCAGGCTAAATGAAACAGCCTTTGATGTCTCAGCGTGGATACTACGTTACCAGCCTCCTGTACACACAGCCCGCGTCGCACGAACCACATCCCTCAGAGACGCCACCGTCATGACTTCACACCCCCAGGGACAACCTGAGAGGGCTATTAGGATGTACGCAATCATCGATGATCAAAGCAACAGATCACTGGCGAAGACGGAATTCTTCAGCTTGTTCAACGCACAAGACAATGCCTCACCCTACACCCTCAGAACCTGCGCAGGATTAACCGAGGCAACAGGGAGGAGAGCAAACAGCTACACCATATGTTCAGTGGACAACAGAGTGAAGATAGCTCTCCCCACACTCGAGTGAAACCACATGGCGGTAAACAGGGATGAGATTCCCAAACCAGAAGTGGCACGCCATCACCCACACCTCAGAGGAATAGCAAACTCCATCCCGCCGGTAGAACAAGGCGCTAAGGTCTTGCTGCTGCTCGGTAGGGACATCCTGAGCTACACAAAGACCGTAAACAGCGCAACGGACCCCACAACGCTCCATTCGCCCGCAGACTTGACGTAGGATGGGTGATAGTGGGCAACGTGTGCATTGACAAAGGGCACGAACCAGACTATGTTGACGCCCGAGGAACAGTGATAACAGAATGTGGACACACATCCCTCTCCGAACCATGTCTTGGCCATATCCAAGTGACAGGAGGGCCAAGTGAGGAGAAGGGACAAGGTCATACCCCTGAGATCAACAAAAACATCTTCACATCAGGGGAATGTGACAATGGCCTAGGATGCTCAGTAGTCCAGACAACTAAGGATGACAAGTCAACTTCACTAAAGGAAGACAACAACCTCCTGAAGGTGATTGACAAAAAGATCGTCCAAAATAAGGAAAAAAGCCGAACAATCCTCCTGCGAGCAATGGCACATCTGAGACGTACCGCCATTCCTCTCCACAGAATGCCAGGTGGCAAAGCAGCCAGCCGCTACAGCTGCAAAAGATTGCACCCTGCAGGTGAAACTACAGGGGCAAAAAGACTGTCCTCTCATACGTCTAAAAAGAGAGTGTCGCAGAGTCATTTCACAAAGGGATTTACAAGGGCAAGAGAGACTGTTCTTCATCATGTCCAAGGAGAAAACAACCTCCTAAAAGCGATTAACAAAGAGACACAAAGGCGTACCACCAAAATACATGGAGACGTTCTCGTGCCAGAGAAATGTACCGATGACCTACGCTGCACAGCGTTCCAGGCAACAAGGGACGATAACAAGCAAGCACCATCGACGGAAGATAGAGGATTCCTGTGGTCAATGGATAAGGAGCTATTCAAAGACGGATCGGGCAGTTGGGTGACCCCGCTACCATTCCGTTCACAGAGAAGACACCTCCCAAACAACAGATAAAATGCCATATCTAGGCTCACTTCGCTCCGCCGCAACCTACAAAGGAAAGCAGAGATCAAGAATCACTTTGTGGCTTTCATGCAGAAGAGATTCTTTAGCGGGCACGCAGAGCCAGCGCTCTCACTGAAGGAAGATGAAGAATGCTGGTACCTCCCATCATTTGGTGTCTACCACCCCCAGAAACCTGGTCAAATCCAAATAGTGTTCAGCTCTAGCGCTCAGCACCAGGGAGTCTCCATAAACTATGTTCTCCTCACTGGACCAGACAAAAAACAGTCTTCCAGGAGTGTTGATCCGCTTCCGCAAGGAGCCAAAAGCCATCTCCTTCTGCCAAACGCCAGGTGATAGAGCGACAGGCTACCACGACTGGCATATCCACAAGGGGATGCACTCTGTAGGTAAAACTACAGAGACAAAAAGACTATTCTCTCACAAATTTAAAAGAAAACAGTGCCAGAGACCTTTGCACAAAGACATTGTGGTGCCCCCCAGTTAACCTGGATCGGTGTATCCACCTGGCATCCTTTGCCAAAGAACTTTGGCCAAGGGACTTTGAAGCCAGTGATACCGGCCGGTATCACATCGTTATGTGGACATGGACTTTCGCATTGTTTTGTGAATACGATGTTATGCATTGTTATTATGTATGCACATATGCTCCACATATTCTAGTTATATAGTGGTATCTCCAGATACCAGACGGGGAGTGTCCTGGAACAGGAATGTCTATTTCTGTTGCCCCCTGTTCCTCCCCCCTTTTCCTTGCAGCTCTGCCTGCTAGCCCTTTATTTAATGTTGTTTTCCCGGCAGTTATAATTCCCAGTGCAGGTGGAAATGGATACACTTAGTTATGTTCTCATCTTCTAGCTTGCTGGAGTTGGTTGCCGTGACAACCCCTGTAATTCACCTGGCAAAGTGGACTTTCCCACTGCCCCCTGTCTGTAAGCACCGTTTACTCAGCCCAGTCTCTCTTCCTGTGACATACTTCCCTTAATCTTTCTTTTCTCCCTGGGCAGGCTAAGTAAGCGCTACTCCTGCCTCCCAGCGCTTGGTAAGAGTATTGTTTGTTACTTTTTCCCCACTATAAGCACCCTCAGTGTAGAGAAGCCCCCTCTCACTACACCACCGTCTGCCAGTAACTTTGTATAGCTGCTGCTTTCCAATAAAGGGAAGAAAAGACAAAGAACTTGTGGTGCTTGTGAAAGAAACTAGTTACGCTGTCTGGCCATACATTACCCAGCGTACTCCCTGTGCTTCCAGAATAATCCTTTTTAGATGGGAAAGGTATACAGGGATATACCAAATAAGTATACATGGGAAGGACGCTGATCCAGGGATTAATCCCATTGCCAATTCTTGGAGTCAGGAAGGAATTTATTTTTCCCCTTAATGGGGTTTTTTGTTTGCCTTCCTCTGGATCAATAAGTAGAGATATAGGATAAAGTATCTGTTGTCTAAATTTAGCATATGTTGAACTTGATGGACGGAAGTCTTTTTTCAACCTCACCTACTATGTAACTATGTAACTATGTAACTATGTAACAGCGCACACACATTCCCCCTGCTCACTCACTCACTCCATAAAACACCCGCCCTATTTCACACACATACCCCCTGCTCCCACTCACTGCAGATGCACACATACCCCCTGCTCACACTCACTGCAGATGCACACACTCACTGCAGATGCACACACTCACCCTGCCCCTGCTCACTCACTCCATACTCACACCCGCCCTATTCACACTCAGTGCAGATACACACACACTCTGCTCACTCACTGCAGACACACATATACGCTCACACTGCCAATACACACACACGCTCCCTGCTCACACTCACCTTCACACTGCTCCAGGATTTCCTCGGCAGTGCTGTCATAGTGAGCAAGAGGGTTACTGGCATTCCGGTACTGGGTAATACAAAGAGGGAGTGAGGGGGGGGGGGGAGAAAGGGATTGGGGGGAAAGAAAGGGATTGGGGGGAAAGAAAGGGATTGGGGGGAAAGAAAGGGATTGGGGGGAAAGAATATGGGGATGAAAAATAATGGGGGGGGGAAGAATGGGGGGGGGGAAGAATAGGGGGGGGAAGAATAGGGGGGGGAAGAATAGGGGGGGGAAGAATAGGGGGGGGAAGAATAGGGGGGGGGAAAGAATGGGGGGGGGAAAGAATGGGGGGGGGAAAGAATGGGGGGGGGAAAGAATGGGGGGGGGAAAGAATGGGGGGGGGGAAAGAATGGGGGGGGGGAAAGAATGGGGGGGGGAAGGAACCCCTCCCCTCTGTGGCACGCTGCCTCTCTCCCCCCCCCCCCCGCGGCACGCTGCTCTCTCCCCCCCCCCGCGGCACGCTGCTCCCTCTCCCCCCGCGACACGCTGCTCCCTCTCCCCCCCGCGACACGCTGCTCCCCCCCACCTGGTCCAGGATGTGTGAGTTGGGGATCTCATTCTTCAGTCGCCAGGCGACCCCCACGTGGGATTCCGGGGAGTCAAAGCGAGCGTTAGTGGGGGTCCTCACAATCTCAGCGCCCAGCGCCCGGAGCACGTCCACCTGCAAGGACACAGCACCCTGCTACATCACCGCTACTACATCACTACTACTCCGCTGCTACATCACTGCTACATCACTGCTACTAGATCACTACTACATCACTACTACTCCGCTATTACATCACTGCTACTCCGCTGCAAACTATATCCTAACCTACAGCCCCCGGAGCACGTCCACCTGCAAGGACACAGCACCCTGCTACATCACTGCTACTACATCGCTGCTACTCCGCTACTACATCACTGCTACTCCGCTGCTACATCGCTGCTACTCCGCTGCAACTATATCCTAACCTACAGCCCCGGAGCACGTCCACCTGCAAGGATACAGCACCCTGCTACATCACTACTACTCCGCTGCTACATCACTGCTACTCCGCTACTACATCACTGCTACTAGATCACTACTACTCCGCTACTACATCACTACTACTCCGCTGCTACTTCACTACTACTCCGCTACTACATCACTGCTACTCCGCTGCAACTATATCCTAACCTACAGCCCCCGGAGCACGTCCACCTGCAAGGACACAGCACCCTGCTACATCACTGCTACTACATCGCTGCTACTCGCTACTACATCACTGCTACTCCGCTACTATATCACTGCTACTCCGCTGCTACTATATCCTAACCTACAGCCCCCCAGAGCCGTTCACCTGCAAGGAACAGCACCCTACTACATCACCGCTACTACATCACTGCTACTCCGCTACTACATCACTGCTACTCCGCTACTACATCACTGCTACTCCGCTACTACATCACTGCTACTCCGCTGCAACTATATCCTAACCTACAGCCCCCAGAGCCGTCCACCTGCAAGGACACAGCACCGCTACTCCGCTGCTACATCAATCACTGCTACTCCGCTCGCTACATCACTACTACTCCGCTGCTACATCAATCACTGCTACTCCGCTGCTACATCACTGCTACTCCGCTGTACATCACTACTACTCCGCTGCGCCTTTATCCTAACCAACAGCCCCCAAAGCCCGGAGCACGCCCACCTGCAAGGATACAGCACCCTACTAAATCACCGCTACTCCGCTGCGCCTTTATACTCACCTACAGCACGCTCTATTATTCCTGCGCCTTTTTCCTCACCTACAGCACCGCTCTGCTATTCCTGCGCCTTTAACTAACCTACAGCATGCTCTGCTATTCCTGCGCCTTTATCCTAACCTACAGCACGCTCTGCTATTCCTGCGCCTTTATCCTCACCTACAGCACGCTCTGCTATTCCTGTGCCTTTATCCTAACCTACAGCACGCTCTGCTATTCTGCGCCTTTATCCTCACCTACAGCACGCTCTGCTATTCCTGCGCCTTTATCCTCACCTACAGCACACTATGCTATTCCTGCGCCTTTATCCTCACCTACAGCACGCACTAATATTCCTGCGCCTTTATCCTAACCTACAGCACGCTGTGCTATTCCTGCGCCTTTATCCTCACCTACAGCACGCTGTGCTATTCCTGCGCCTTTATCCTCACCTACAGCACGCTCTGCTATTCCTGCGCCTCTTATCTTAACCTACAGCACGCTCTGCTATTCCTGCGCCTTTATCCTACCCTACAGCACGCTCTTCTATTCCTGCGCCTTTATCCTCACCTACAGCACGCTCTGCTATTCCTGCGCCTTTATCCTCACCTACAGCACGCTCTACTATTCCTGCGCCTTTATCCTAACCTACAGCACGCTCTGCTATTCCTGCGCCTTTATCCTCACCTACAGCACGCTCTGCTATTCCTGCGCCTTTATCCTACCCTACAGCACGCTCTGCTATTCCTGCGCTTTATCCTCACCTACAGCACGCTCTGCTATTCCTGCGCCTTTATCCTACCCTACAACACGCACTAATATTCCTGCGCCTTTATCCTCACCTACAGCACGCTCTGCTATTCCTGCACCTTTATCCTCACCTACAGCAGACTCTGCTATTCCTGCGCCTTTATCCTACCCTACAGCACGCTCTGCTATTCCTGCGCCTTTATCCTAACCTACAGCACGCGCCGCTATTCCTGCGCCTTTATCCTAACCTACAGCACGCGCTGCTATTCCTGCGCCTTTATCCTAACCTACAGCACGTGCTGCTATTCCTGCGCCTTTATCCTAACCTACAGCACGCTCTGCTATTCCTGCGCCTTATACTCACCTACAGCACGCACTACTATTCCTGCGCCTTTATCCTCACCTACAGCAGTCTCTGCTATTCCTGCGCCTTTATCCTAACCTACAGCACGCGCTGCTATTCCTGCGCCTTTATCCTACCCTACAGCACGCTCTGCTATTCCTGCGCCTTTATCCTAACCTACAGCAGACTCTGCTATTCCTACGCCTTTATCCTAACCTACAGCACGCTCCGCTATTCCTGCGCCTTTATCCTCACCTACAGCACGCTCTACTATTCCTGCGCCTTTATCCTACCCTACAGCACGCTCTGCTATTCCTGCGCCTTTATCCTCACCTACAGCAGACTCTGCTATTCCTGCGCCTTTATCCTACCCTACAGCACGCTCTAATATTCCTGCGCCTTTATCCTCACCTACAGCACGCTCTGCTATTCCTGCGCCTTTATCCTCACCTACAGCACGCTCTGCTATTCCTGCGCCTTTATCCTCACCTACAGCACGCTCTGCTATTCCTGCGCCTTTATCCTCACCTACAGCACGCTCTGCTATTCCTGCGCCTTTATCCTACCCTACAGCACGCTCTGCTATTCCTGCGCCTTTATCCTCACCTACAGCAGACTCTGTATTCCTGCGCCTTTATCCTACCCTACAGCACGCTCTGCTATTCCTGCGCCTTTATCCTCACCTACAGCACGCTCTGCTATTCCTGCGCCTTTATCCTCACCTACAGCACGCTCTGCTATTCCTGCGCCTTTATCCTCACCTACAGCACGCTCTGCTATTCCTGCGCCTTTATCCTACCCTACAGCACGCTCTGCTATTCCTGCGCCTTTATCCTCACCTACAGCACGCTCTGCTATTCCTGCGCCTTTATCCTCTCCTACAGCACGCTCTGCTATTCCTGCGCCTTTATCCTAACCTACAGCACGCTCTGCTATTCCTGCGCCTTTATCGTACCCTACAGCAGACTCTGCTATTCCTGCGCCTTTATCCTCACCTACAGCACGCTCTACTATTCCTGCGCCTTTATCCTAACCTACAGCACGCTCTGCTATTCCTGCGCCTTTATCCTACCCTACAGCACGCTCTGCTATTCCTGCGCCTTTATACTCACCTACAGCACGCTCTGCTATTCCTGCACCTTTATCCTAACCTACAGCAGACTCTGCTATTCCTGCACCTTTATCCTCACCTACAGCACGCTCTGCTATTCCTGCGCCTTTATCCTCACCTACAGCACGCTCTGCTATTCCTGCGCCTTTATCCTCACCTACAGCACGCTCTGCTATTCCTGCGCCTTTATCCTCACCTACAGCACGCTCTGCTATTCCTGCGCCTTTATCCTAACCTACAGCACGCTCTAATATTCCTGCGCCTTTATCCTCACCTACAGCACGCTCTGCTATTCCTGCGCCTTTATCCTCACCTACAGCACGCTCTAATATTCCTGCGCCTTTATCCTCACCTACAGCACGCTCTGCTATTCCTGCGCCTTTATCCTCACCTACAGCACGCTCTGCTATTCCTGCGCCTTTATCCTCACCTACAGCACGCTCTGCTATTCCTGCGCCTTTATCCTCACCTACAGCACGCTCTGCTATTCCTGCGCCTTTATCCTACCCTACAGCACGCTTTGCTATTCCTGCGCCTTTATCCTCACCTACAGCACGCTCTGCTATTCCTGCGCCTTTATCCTCACCTACAGCCTGCTCTGCTATTCCTGCGCCTTTATCCTAACCTACAGCACGCTCTGATATTCCTGCGCCTTTATCCTCACCTACAGCACGCTCTGTATTCCTGCGCCTTTATCCTAACCTACAGCACGCTCTGCTATTCCTGCGCCTTTATCCTGACCTACAGCACGGTCTACTATTCCTGCGCCTTTATCCTAACCTACAGCACGCGCTGCTATTCCTGCGCCTTTATCCTAACCTACAGCACGTCCTGCTATTCCTGCGCCTTTATCCTCACCTACAGCACGCTCTGCTATTCCTGCGCCTTTATCCTACCCTACAGCAGACTCTGCTATTCCTGCGCCTTTATCCTACCCTACAGCACGCTCTACTATTCCTGCGCCTTTATCCTAACCTACAGCACGCACTACTATTCCTGCGCCTTTATCCTACCCTACAGCACGCTCTGCTATTCCTGCGCCTTTATCCTACCCTACAGCACGCTCTGCTATTCCTGCGCCTTTATCCTCACCTACAGCACGCTCTGCTATTCCTGCGCCTTTATCCTCACCTACAGCACGCTATGCTATTCCTGCGCCTTTATCCTCACCTACAGCACGCTCTGCTATTCCTGCGCCTTTATCCTCACCTACAGCACGCTCTGCTATTCCTGCGCCTTTATCCTACCCTACAGCACGCTCTGCTATTCCTGCGCCTTTATCCTCACCTACAGCACGCTTTGCTATTCCTGCGCCTTTATCCTCACCTACAGCACGCTCTGCTATTCCTGCGCCTTTATCCTCACCTACAGCACGCTCTGCTATTCCTGCGCCTTTATCCTCACCTACAGCACGCTCTGCTATTCCTGCGCCTTTATCCTCACCTACAGCACGCTCTGCTATTCCTGCGCCTTTATCCTACCCTACAGCACGCTTTGCTATTCCTGCGCCTTTATCCTCACCTACAGCACGCTCTGCTATTCCTGCGCCTTTATCCTCACCTACAGCCTGCTCTGCTATTCCTGCGCCTTTATCCTAACCTACAGCACGCTCTGATATTCCTGCGCCTTTATCCTACCCTACAGCAGACTCTGCTATTCCTGCGCCTTTATCCTACCCTAGAGCACGCTCTGCTATTCCTGCGCCTTTATCCTCACCTACAGCACGCTCTGTATTCCTGCGCCTTTATCCTAACCTACAGCACGCTCTGCTATTCCTGCGCCTTTATCCTGACCTACAGCACGCTCTACTATTCCTGCGCCTTTATCCTAACCTACAGCACGCGCTGCTATTCCTGCGCCTTTATCCTAACCTACAGCACGTCCTGCTATTCCTGCGCCTTTATCCTCACCTACAGCACGCTCTGCTATTCCTGCGCCTTTATCCTACCCTACAGCAGACTCTGCTATTCCTGCGCCTTTATCCTACCCTACAGCACGCTCTACTATTCCTGCGCCTTTATCCTAACCTACAGCACGCACTACTATTCCTGCGCCTTTATCCTACCCTACAGCACGCTCTGCTATTCCTGCGCCTTTATCCTACCCTACAGCACGCTCTGCTATTCCTGCGCCTTTATCCTCACCTACAGCACGCTCTGCTATTCCTGCGCCTTTATCCTCACCTACAGCACGCTCTGCTATTCCTGCGCCTTTATCCTCACCTACAGCACGCTCTGCTATTCCTGCGCCTTTATCCTCACCTACAGCACGCTCTGCTATTCCTGCGCCTTTATCCTCACCTACAGCACGCTTTGCTATTCCTGCGCCTTTATCCTCACCTACAGCACGCTCTGCTATTCCTGCGCCTTTATCCTCACCTACAGCACGCTCTGCTATTCCTGCGCCTTTATCCTCACCTACAGCACGCTCTGCTATTCCTGCGCCTTTATCCTCACCTACAGCACGCTCTGCTATTCCTGCGCCTTTATCCTCACCTACAGCACGCTCTGCTATTCCTGCGCCTTTATCCTACCCTACAGCACGCTCTGCTATTCCTGCGCCTTTATCCTCACCTACAGCACGCTCTGCTATTCCTGCGCCTTTATCCTCACCTACAGCCTGCTCTGCTATTCCTGCGCCTTTATCCTAACCTACAGCACGCTCTGATATTCCTGCGCCTTTATCCTACCCTACAGCAGACTCTGCTATTCCTGCGCCTTTATCCTACCCTAGAGCACGCTCTGCTATTCCTGCGCCTTTATCCTGACCTACAGCACGCTCTACTATTCCTGCGCCTTTATCCTAACCTACAGCACGCGCTGCTATTCCTGCGCCTTTATCCTGACCTACAGCACGCTCTACTATTCCTGCGCCTTTATCCTAACCTACAGCACGCGCTGCTATTCCTGCGCCTTTATCCTAACCTACAGCACGTCCTGCTATTCCTGCGCCTTTATCCTCACCTACAGCACGCTCTGCTATTCCTGCGCCTTTATCCTACCCTACAGCAGACTCTGCTATTCCTGCGCCTTTATCCTACCCTACAGCACGCTCTGCTATTCCTGCGCCTTTATCCTCACCTACAGCACGCTCTGCTATTCCTGTGCCTTTATCCTCACCTACAGCACGCTCTGCTATTCCTGCGCCTTTATCCTACCCTACAGCACGCTCTGCTATTCCTGCGCCTTTATCCTAACCTACAGCACGCTCTGATATTCCTGCGCCTTTATCCTACCCTACAGCAGACTCTGCTATTCCTGCGCCTTTATCCTACCCTAGAGCACGCTCTGCTATTCCTGCGCCTTTATCCTGACCTACAGCACGCTCTACTATTCCTGCGCCTTTATCCTAACCTACAGCACGCGCTGCTATTCCTGCGCCTTTATCCTGACCTACAGCACGCTCTACTATTCCTGCGCCTTTATCCTAACCTACAGCACGCGCTGCTATTCCTGCGCCTTTATCCTAACCTACAGCACGTCCTGCTATTCCTGCGCCTTTATCCTCACCTACAGCACGCTCTGCTATTCCTGCGCCTTTATCCTACCCTACAGCAGACTCTGCTATTCCTGCGCCTTTATCCTACCCTACAGCACGCTCTGCTATTCCTGCGCCTTTATCCTCACCTACAGCACGCTCTGCTATTCCTGTGCCTTTATCCTCACCTACAGCACGCTCTGCTATTCCTGCGCCTTTATCCTACCCTACAGCACGCTCTGCTATTCCTGCGCCTTTATCCTCACCTACAGCAAGCTCTGCTATTCCTGCGCCTTTATCCTCACCTACAGCACGCTCTGCTATTCCTGCGCCTTTATCCTACCCTACAGCACGCTTTGCTATTCCTGCGCCTTTATCCTCACCTACAGCACGCTCTGCTATTCCTGCGCCTTTATCCTCACCTACAGCCTGCTCTGCTATTCCTGCGCCTTTATCCTAACCTACAGCACGCTCTGATATTCCTGCGCCTTTATCCTACCCTACAGCAGACTCTGCTATTCCTGCGCCTTTATCCTACCCTAGAGCACGCTCTGCTATTCCTGCGCCTTTATCCTCACCTACAGCACGCTCTGTATTCCTGCGCCTTTATCCTAACCTACAGCACGCTCTGCTATTCCTGCGCCTTTATCCTGACCTACAGCACGCTCTACTATTCCTGCGCCTTTATCCTAACCTACAGCACGCGCTGCTATTCCTGCGCCTTTATCCTAACCTACAGCACGTCCTGCTATTCCTGCGCCTTTATCCTCACCTACAGCACGCTCTGCTATTCCTGCGCCTTTATCCTACCCTACAGCAGACTCTGCTATTCCTGCGCCTTTATCCTACCCTACAGCACGCTCTACTATTCCTGCGCCTTTATCCTAACCTACAGCACGCACTACTATTCCTGCGCCTTTATCCTACCCTACAGCACGCTCTGCTATTCCTGCGCCTTTATCCTACCCTACAGCACGCTCTGCTATTCCTGCGCCTTTATCCTCACCTACAGCACGCTCTGCTATTCCTGCGCCTTTATCCTCACCTACAGCACGCTCTGCTATTCCTGCGCCTTTATCCTCACCTACAGCACGCTCTGCTATTCCTGCGCCTTTATCCTCACCTACAGCACGCTCTGCTATTCCTGCGCCTTTATCCTCACCTACAGCACGCTTTGCTATTCCTGCGCCTTTATCCTCACCTACAGCACGCTCTGCTATTCCTGCGCCTTTATCCTCACCTACAGCACGCTCTGCTATTCCTGCGCCTTTATCCTCACCTACAGCACGCTCTGCTATTCCTGCGCCTTTATCCTCACCTACAGCACGCTCTGCTATTCCTGCGCCTTTATCCTACCCTACAGCACGCTCTGCTATTCCTGCGCCTTTATCCTCACCTACAGCACGCTCTGCTATTCCTGCGCCTTTATCCTCACCTACAGCCTGCTCTGCTATTCCTGCGCCTTTATCCTAACCTACAGCACGCTCTGATATTCCTGCGCCTTTATCCTACCCTACAGCAGACTCTGCTATTCCTGCGCCTTTATCCTACCCTAGAGCACGCTCTGCTATTCCTGCGCCTTTATCCTGACCTACAGCACGCTCTACTATTCCTGCGCCTTTATCCTAACCTACAGCACGCGCTGCTATTCCTGCGCCTTTATCCTGACCTACAGCACGCTCTACTATTCCTGCGCCTTTATCCTAACCTACAGCACGCGCTGCTATTCCTGCGCCTTTATCCTAACCTACAGCACGTCCTGCTATTCCTGCGCCTTTATCCTCACCTACAGCACGCTCTGCTATTCCTGCGCCTTTATCCTACCCTACAGCAGACTCTGCTATTCCTGCGCCTTTATCCTACCCTACAGCACGCTCTGCTATTCCTGCGCCTTTATCCTCACCTACAGCACGCTCTGCTATTCCTGTGCCTTTATCCTCACCTACAGCACGCTCTGCTATTCCTGCGCCTTTATCCTACCCTACAGCACGCTCTGCTATTCCTGCGCCTTTATCCTCACCTACAGCAAGCTCTGCTATTCCTGCGCCTTTATCCTCACCTACAGCACGCTCTGCTATTCCTGCGCCTTTATCCTCACCTACAGCACGCTCTGCTATTCCTGCGCCTTTATCCTACCCTACAGCACGCTCTGCTATTCCTGCGCCTTTATCCTACCCTACAGCAGACTTTGCTATTCCTGCGCCTTTATCCTCACCTACAGCACGCTCTACTATTCCTGCGCCTTTATCCTAACCTACAGCACGCACTTCTATTCCTGCGCCTTTATCCTACCCTACAGCACGCTCTGCTATTCCTGCGCATTTATCCTACCCTACAGCACACTCTGCTATTCCTGCGCCTTTATCCTCACCTACAGCACGCTCTGCTATTCCTGCGCCTTTATCCTCACCTACAGCACGCTCTGCTATTCCTGCGCCTTTATCCTCACCTACAGCACGCTCTGCTATTCCTGCGCCTTTATCCTCACCTACAGCATGCTCTGCTATTCCTGCGCCTTTATCCTACCCTACAGCACGCTCTGCTATTCCTGCGCCTTTATCCTAACCTACAGCACGCTTTGCTATTCCTGCGCCTTTATCCTCACCTACAGCACGCTCTAATATTCCTGCGCCTTTATCCTACCCTACAGCACGCTCTGCTATTCCTGCGCCTTTATCCTAACCTACAGCACGCTCTGCTATTCCTGCGCCTTTATCCTACCCTACAGCACGCTCTGCTATTCCTGCGCCTTTATCCTACCCTACAGCACGCTCTGCTATTCCTGCGCCTTTATCCTCACCTACAGCACGCTCTGCTATTCCTGCGCCTTTATCCTCACCTACAGCACGCTCTGCTATTCCTGCGCCTTTATCCTCACCTACAGCACGCTTTGCTATTCCTGCGCCTTTATCCTAACCTACAGCACGCTCTACTATTCCTGCGCCTTTATCCTAACCTACAGCACGCTCTGCTATTCCTGCGCCTTTATCCTCACCTACAGCACGCTCTGCTATTCCTGCGCCTTTATACTCACCTACAGCACGCTCTGCTATTCCTGCGCCTTTATCCTCACCTACAGCACGCTCTGCTATTCCTGCGCCTTTATCCTCACCTACAGCATACTCTGCTATTCCTGCGCCTTTATCCTAACCTACAGCACGCTCTGCTATTCCTGCGCCTTTATCCTAACCTACAGCCTGTACTGCTATTCCTGCGCCTTTATCCTCACCTACAGCCTGTACTGCTATTCCTGCGCCTTTATCCTACCCTACAGCACGCTCTGCTATTCCTGCGCCTTTATCCTACCCTACAGCACGCTCTGCTATTCCTGCGCCTTTATCCTACCCTACAGCACGCTCTAATATTCCTGCGCCTTTATCCTACCCTACAGCAGACTCTGCTATTCCTGCGCCTTTATCCTACCCTACAGCACGCTCTGCTATTCCTGCGCCTTTATCCTCACCTACAGCACGCTCTGCTATTCCTGTGCCTTTATCCTCACCTACAGCACGCTCTGCTATTCCTGCGCCTTTATCCTACCCTACAGCACGCTCTGCTATTCCTGCACCTTTATCCTCACCTACAGCACGCTCTGCTATTCCTGCGCCTTTATCCTCACCTACAGCACGCTCTACTATTCCTGCGCCTTTATCCTAACCTACAGCACGCTCTGCTATTCCTGCGCCTTTATCCTACCCTACAGCACGCACTACTATTCCTGCGCCTTTATCCTACCCTACAGCACGCTCTGCTATTCCTGCGCCTTTATCCTACCCTACAGCACGCTCTGCTATTCCTGCGCCTTTATCCTCACCTACAGCACGCTCTGCTATTCCTGCGCCTTTATCCTCACCTACAGCACGCTCTGCTATTCCTGCGCCTTTATCCTCACCTACAGCACGCTCTGCTATTCCTGCGCCTTTATCCTCACCTACAGCACGCTCTGCTATTCCTGCGCCTTTATCCTACCCTACAGCACGCTCTGCTATTCCTGCGCCTTTATCCTCACCTACAGCACGCTTTGCTATTCCTGCGCCTTTATCCTCACCTACAGCACGCTCTAATATTCCTGCGCCTTTATCCTACCCTACAGCACGCTCTGCTATTCCTGCGCCTTTATCCTACCCTACAGCACGCTCTGCTATTCCTGCGCCTTTATCCTACCCTACAGCACGCTCTGCTATTCCTGCGCCTTTATCCTACCCTACAGCACGCTCTGCTATTCCTGCGCCTTTATCCTCACCTACAGCACGCTCTGCTATTCCTGCGCCTTTATCCTCACCTACAGCACGCTTTGCTATTCCTGCGCCTTTATCCTAACCTACAGCACGCTCTACTATTCGTGCGCCTTTATCCTAACCTACAGCACGCTCTGCTATTCCTGCGCCTTTATACTCACCTACAGCACGCTCTGCTATTCCTGCGCCTTTATCCTCACCTACAGCCTGTACTGCTATTCCTGCGCCTTTATCCTCACCTACAGCCTGTACTGCTATTCCTGCGCCTTTATCCTACCCTACAGCACGCTCTGCTATTCCTGCGCCTTTATCCTACCCTACAGCACGCTCTGCTATTCCTGCGCCTTTATCCACACCTACAGCACGCTCTGCTATTCCTGCGCCTTTATCCTCATCTACAGCAGACTCTGCTATTCCTGCGCCTTTATCCTCACCTACAGCACGCTCTGCTATTCCTGCGCCTTTATCCTCACCTACAGCACGCTCTGCTATTCCTGCGCCTTTATCCTCACCTACAGCACGCTCTGCTATTCCTGCGCCTTTATCCTAACCTACAGCACGCTCTGCTATTCCTGCGCCTTTATCCTCACCTACAGCACGCTCTACTATTCCTGCGCCTTTATCCTAACCTACAGCACGCTCTGCTATTCCTGCGCCTTTATCCTCACCTACAGCACGCTCTACTATTCCTGCGCCTTTATCCTAACCTACAGCACGCTCTGCTATTCCTGCGCCTTTATCCTCACCTACAGCATGCTCTGCTATTCCTGCGCCTTTATCCTAACCTACAGCACGCTCTACTATTCCTGCGCCTTTATCCTACCCTACAGCACGCTCTGCTATTCCTGCGCCTTTATACTCACCTACAGCAGACTCTGCTATTCCTGCGCCTTTATCCTACCCTACAGCACGCTCTGCTATTCCTGCGCCTTTATCCTCGCCTACAGCACGCTCTGCTATTCCTGCGCCTTTATCCTCACCTACAGCACGCTCTGCTATTCCTGCGCCTTTATCCTCACCTACAGCACGCTCTGCTATTCCTGCGCCTTTATCCTAACCTACAGCACGCTCTAATATTCCTGCGCCTTTATCCTCACCTACAGCACGCTCTGCTATTCCTGCGCCTTTATCCTAACCTACAGCACGCTCTGCTATTCCTGTTCCTTTATCCTCACCTACAGCACGCTCTGCTATTCCTGTGCCTTTATCCTACCCTACAGCACGCTCTGCTATTCCTGCGCCTTTATCCTCACCTACAGCACGCTCTGCTATTCCTGCGCCTTTATCCTCACCTACAGCACGCTCTGCTATTCCTGCGCCTTTATCCTCACTTAGCTCCGGTACTGACACACACACAGCCAGTGACACACACACAGCCAGTGACACACACACAGCCAGTGACACACACACAGCCAGTGACACACACACAGCCAGTGACACACACACAGCCAGTGACACACACACAGCCAGTGACACACACACAGCCAGTGACACACACACAGCCAGTGACACACACACAGCCAGTGACACACACACAGCCAGTGACACACACACACACACAGTGACACACACACACACACACACAGTGACACACACACACACAGTGACACACAGTGACACACACACACAGTCACACAGTGACACACACACAGTGACACACAGTGACACACACACACACACAATGACACACACACACACACACAGTGACACACACACAGTGACACACACACAGCCAGTGACACACACACAGTGACACACACACAGTGACACACACACACACAGTGACACACAGTGACACACACACACAGTCACACAGTGACACACACAGTGACACACCTTCTCCATGCTCATCTTCTCTGGCATGACGATGATGCAACGATAACCCTTCACTGCCGCAGCTAGAGCGAGCCCGATACCTGGGGGGGTGGGGAGAAGAGGTAGAAGAGAGCAAACGAAAGAGGGGGGAGAGAGAGGAGGGGGGGTGGGAAAGAGAGAGGAGGGGGGGGCAGGAAGAGAGAGGAGGGGGGAGGGAGAGGAGGGGGGGCAGGTAGAGAGAGGAGGGGGGAGGGAGAGGAGGGGGGGGAAGAGAGAGGAGGGGGGGGAAGAGAGAGGAGGGGGGGGGGAAAGAGAGGAGGGGGGGGAAGAGAGAGGAGGGGGGGGAAGAGAGAGGAGGGGGGGGAAGAGAGAGGAGGGGGGGGAAGAGAGAGGAGGGGGGGAAGAGTGAGGAGGGGAGGGGAAAGAGAGGAGGGGGGGGGGGAAGAGAGGAGGGGGGGAGAGAGGGGAGGGGGGGGATATGACATGAGACATGTGACCTGTAACATACTGGAGTTTTATTATACTCATACAGACACCTTACATACGTGTTACACGCACACACACCTGTGTTCCCAGATGTAGGTTCTATAATGGTGTCTCCTAGCTTCAGGGTTCCTGCTCTCTCTGCTTCTTCCACCATCCGCAGGCTGATCCGGTCCTTAACACTGCCCCCCGCGTTAAAGTACTCACACTTACCCACTGGGGGGGAGGGAGAGAGAGGGGGGGAGAGAGGGGGGGCATGAAAACTGCGGGGAGAGGGACAGACAGACGCCCTCCTCCCCCACCGCCTGAGGCAGGATGGAGGGCGACTCGGGCGTGTGGGCTGGGGGGGAAAGAGGGGAGGGCGTCTCAGGCATGGGGCATCTCAGGTGGGGGATGGGGGCGTCTCGGCTGTGGGCGGGGGAGGAGGGGCGTCTGTGACGGTGAAGGGGTTAACCAGGCTTATAATAAAGTTCAGGCCCACTTGGTTAACCCTGACCCGTGTGTTAGGGTCTTAGAGTGTCAGCTCTGGGACCCAGGTGTCGAAAATGTATTACTGCAACTGTATACTGATTCTGCGACATTAAAGAATGATATGATTTTATTTCCTCTCCGGGGGTGCTGGGATCGGGAGATTTCTAGGCTGCAAGTTTCAGGGGGGGTTTGGCGGCAGAATGTGTCTATGTATCGGGGTTCCTGAGTTATGGGATACCCCAAAAGTTGTATCCGGGAATTGAGTGAGATTCTCGGATACAGCCAAGCACATTACTCGGCCAAACTCGGACTATCAGTCCCGGGGGTGTACACAAGAATAAAAGAAGAAGATCCAGGCCCACAGACTACGCAACAATGGAGAATTTAATGCAGCTAAGAAAGCAATGTCTGGTGTGCTACGCCTCTTTATCAGGGCGAGGGCTGACAAATGTAAAGAAATACTCATATTTATACCCCGTGACTTACTGTAACAGGGGAGTAATCCCTGTTCAAGTAATGTGCCTTTAATCTGGCAGTGTGGTGGTTAACTGCTGGTAGTCAATTAATAAACACCACCTGCCTGATTGCTTACAAAAGCCTGTCTGTTGAGACAGGAAGTGACTCCTTAGCTCTGACTGAGAGCTGACCTTTGGAGAGACAGAGGAGTGTTCTTGAGACTCCCAGGAGAGACTGACCAAGAGAACACACATCTCTGGAGCTGACCGGTCTTGAGCTCTGCCCAGCATAGCTGATTGCAAGACACCAAATAAGACTTCTAAACCTGGATGCTGATATTTTCTGTGCACGCACGGGTGCGGTTCTAGGAGAGCAGAGAAGCTTACTCTACAGCAGCTAACAGATAAGACTTTCATAATTAAGAGACTGCTTATATCTGCTTATTTCATGCTATATGTTTTGGGGCTGCGAGACATGCTTGACTTAGGGAGTTGTGAATTAATTGCATGGTATTTTCACTAGAGATACTCCCAAGTGAATAGAGGCTTTGTTCCCCCCCCCTGTGTTTGGATGATTTCCTGATGAAAAGGAAAAGGCACAATAAAGCCTATTATAATTTCACCTTATAAAGTCTCCAATTGTGTACCTCTGTGAACGTCCGTCTACACTTACCCTCCCAGATATGCTGCAGCCGTATACCGGCGCGGAAATCGGGTCCCACCACTAAGACGCGATGGAGTTCCACGCATGCGCAACACACTGTGCACTCAGACGCAGCGCCGCAGGCAAGGTGAGCCTTGATAAAGAGGCGTAGCACACAAAACGTTGGTTTCTTAGCTGCATTAAATTCTTCATTTCTGCGTAGTCCGTGTGCCTGGATCTTCTTTTATTATTCTGGAGCACCCCCATCCCGGCCGGACACAAGGCAACCCAACACCCTTTGCCCAAGATCCAGACTCTGCAGAGCCCGAGCAGAGGGTGGGCTCAGTATGCAAAGAGGCAGAGGGGCCAGGTTAGCCCGTGCCCCCTGGCTACCTGAGAAAAGGTGCCCACCCGGCTTTACAATACCGGCAAACCGGTGATTGGCTGGCAGCAGAATTCCCACGCTCTGATAGGCTGGTCAGGTTAGTGAATGGAAACCTGAAGGCTAAAGAGAGCCTGCAGCCAATGGGGAGCGCAGATTCCAAGCGCAAAACCAACAGCGGCGAATTCACAGATGCTCAGAACTGAATAGACGCGAGCCGGCTCCAAGGATTTTAAAAGCTGGAAAGTTTCTACGCCCGGCTTGTTACAACGCAGCGGTCGCGGCTAGCACTGCGCAGAAAACAGTCCAGGACTTCTGTAACTACCGGTCATTGGAAAGTGCTCTGAAAGGGTCATCTTCGGGAATTTGGTTCCGGAAACTGATTTATTCGTTAGCCCCGTCCCCAGTAAGTGTGTTTAACTTGAATTGTGTAACTTTGTGTGACTGTCTTTTATAAGAAATAAATTACCATTTATTTTACCAGCTTGTTTTTGCTCAAATCAAATGATCCCAGTTACAAAAAGGTGTCGTAGAACCTGGTCCCCCGTGACAGGGTCTCAGGCGTGGCCGTCTCAGGCGTGGCCGTGGGAGGGAGTCCCGGGCATGGCTGGGAGAGCTAGGGCGTCTTGGGCGTAGGCGTCTCTGGTGGGATGGGGGCGAGGGAGGGCGTCTCGGGCATGGGCGGGAGAGGTAGGGCATGGGCGAGAGGGCGTCTCAGGCGTGGGATGGGGGAGGACGAGAGGGCGTCTCAGGCGTGGGATGGGGGAGGGAGGGTGTCTCAGGTGTGGGATGGGGGAGGGAGGGTGTCTCAGGCGTGGGATGGGGGAGGGAGGGCGTCTCAGGCGTGGGATGGGGAGGGAGGGCGTCTCAGGCGTGGGATGGGGGAGGGAGGGCGTCTCAGGCGTGGGATGGGGGAGGGAGGGCATCTCAGGGGGGGAGGGCGTCTCAGGCGTGGGATGGGGAGGGAGGGCGTCTCAGGTGTGGGATGGGGAGGGAGGGTGTCTCAGGCGTGGGCGAGAGGGCGTCTCAAGCGTGGGATGGGGGAGGGAGGGCGTCGCAGGCGTGGGATGGGGGAGGGGGGGAGGGAGGGCGCCTCAGGCGTGGGATGGGGGAGGGAGGGAGGGCGTCTCAGGGGGGGAGGGCGTCTCAGGCGTGGGATGGGGAGGGAGGGCGTCTCAGGCGTGGGATGGGGAGGGAGGGCGTCTCAGGCGTGGGATGGGGGAGGGAGGGCGTCTCAGGTGTGCGATGGGGAGGGAGGGCATCTCAGGGGGGGAGGGCGTCTCAGGCGTGGGATGAGGGAGGGAGGGCGGGCGTCTCAGGCGTGGGATGAGGGAGGGAGGGCGGGCGTCTCAGGCGTGGGATGAGGGAGGGAGGGCGGGCGTCTCAGGCGTGGGATGAGGGAGGGAGGGCGGGCGTCTCAGGCGTGGGATGAGGGAGGGAGGGCGGGCGTCTCAGGCGTGGGATGAGGGAGGGAGGGCGGGCGTCTCAGGTGTGGGATGGGGGAGGGAGGGCGGGCGTCTCAGGCGTGGAATGGGGGAGGGAGGGCGCCTCAGGCGTGGGATGGGGGAGGGAGGGCGCCTCAGGCGTGGGATGGGGGAGGGAGGGCGTCTCAGGCGTGGGATGGGTGAGGGAGGGCGGGCGTCGCAGGCGTGGGATGAGGGAGGGAGGGCGGGCGTCTCAGGTGTGGGATGGGGGAGGGAGGGCGGGCGTCTCAGGCGTGGAATGGGGGAGGGAGGGCGCCTCAGGCGTGGGATGGGGGAGGGAGGGCGCCTCAGGCGTGGGATGGGGGAGGGAGGGCGTCTCAGGCGTGGGATGGGGGAGGGAGGGCGTCTCAGGCGTGGGATGGGTGAGGGAGGGCGGGCGTCGCAGGCGTGGGATGAGGGAGGGAGGGCGGGCGTCTCAGGCGTGGGATGAGGGAGGGAGGGCGGGCGTCTCAGGCGTGGGATGAGGGAGGGAGGGCGGGCGTCTCAGGTGTGGGATGGGGGAGGGAGGGCGGGCGTCTCAGGCGTGGAATGGGGGAGGGAGGGCGCCTCAGGCGTGGGATGGGGGAGGGAGGGCGCCTCAGGCGTGGGATGGGGGAGGGAGGGCGTCTCAGGCGTGGGATGGGTGAGGGAGGGCGGGCGTCGCAGGCGTGGGATGGGGGAGGGGGGGAGGGAGGGAGGGCGCCTCATGCGTGGGATGGGGGAGGGAGGGAGGGCGCCTCAGGCGTGGGATGGGGGAGGGAGGGCGTCTCAGGGGGGGAGGGCGTCTCAGGCGTGGGATGGGGAGGGAGGGCGTCTCAGGCGTGGGATGGGGGAGGGAGGGCGTCTCAGGTGTGGGATGAGGGAGGGAGGGCGGGCGTCTCAGGTGTGGGATGGGTGAGGGAGGGCGGGCGTCTCAGGCGTGGGATGGGGGAGGGAGGGCGGGCGTCTCAGGCGTGGGATGGGGGAGGGAGGGCGGGCGTCTCAGGCGTGGAATGGGGGAGGGAGGGCGCCTCAGGCGTGGGATGGGGGAGGGAGGGCGCCTTAGGTGTGGGATGGGGGAGGGGGGCGTCTCAGGCGTGGGATGGGGGAGGGGGGGCGTCTCAGGCGTGGGATGGGGGAGGGAGGGCGGGCGTCTCAGGCGTGGGATGGGGGAGGGAGGGCGGGCGTCTCAGGCGTGGGATGGGGGAGGGAGGGCGGGCGTCTCAGGCGTGGGATGGGGGAGGGAGGGCGGGCGTCTCAGGCGTGGGATGGGGAGGGAGGGCGGGCGTCTCAGGCGTGGGATGGGGAGGGAGGGCGGGCGTCTCAGGCGTGGGATGGGGAGGGAGGGCGGGCATCTCAGGCGTGGGATGGGGAGGGAGGGCGGGCATCTCAGGCGTGGGATGGGGGAGGGAGGGAGGGCGGGCGTCTCAGGCGTGGGATGGGGAGGGAGGGCGGGCGTCTCAGGCGTGGGATGGGGGAGGGAGGGCGTCTCAGGCGTGGGATGGGGGAGGGAGGGCGTCTCAGGCGTGGGATGGGGGAGGGAGGGCGTCTCAGGCGTGGGATGGGGAGGGAGGGCGTCTCAGGCGTGGAATGGGGGAGGGAGGGAGGGCGTCTCAGGCGTGGAATGGGGGAGGGAGGGCGGGCGTCTCAGGCGTGGGATGGGGAGGGAGGGCGGGCGTCTCAGGCGTGGGATGGGGAGGGAGGGCGGGCGTCTCAGGCGTGGGATGGGGAGGGAGGGCGTCTCAGGCGTGGGATGGGGGAGGGAGGGTGTCTCAGGCGTGGGATGGGGGAGGGAGGGCGTCTCAGGCGTGGGATGGGGGAGGGAGGGCGTCTCAGGCGTGGAATGGGGGAGGGAGGGCGGGCGTCTCAGGCGTGGGATGGGGGAGGGAGGGCGTCTCAGGTGTGGGATGAGGGAGGGAGGGCGGGCGTCTCAGGTGTGGGATGGGTGAGGGAGGGCGGGCGTCTCAGGCGTGGGATGGGGGAGGGAGGGCGGGCGTCTCAGGCGTGGGATGGGGGAGGGAGGGCGGGCGTCTCAGGCGTGGAATGGGGGAGGGAGGGCGCCTCAGGCGTGGGATGGGGGAGGGAGGGCGCCTTAGGTGTGGGATGGGGGAGGGGGGGCGTCTCAGGCGTGGGATGGGGGAGGGGGGGCGTCTCAGGCGTGGGATGGGGGAGGGAGGGCGGGCGTCTCAGGCGTGGGATGGGGGAGGGAGGGCGGGCGTCTCAGGCGTGGGATGGGGGAGGGAGGGCGGGCGTCTCAGGCGTGGGATGGGGGAGGGAGGGCGGGCGTCTCAGGCGTGGGATGGGGAGGGAGGGCGGGCGTCTCAGGCGTGGGATGGGGAGGGAGGGCGGGCGTCTCAGGCGTGGGATGGGGAGGGAGGGCGGGCATCTCAGGCGTGGGATGGGGAGGGAGGGCGGGCATCTCAGGCGTGGGATGGGGGAGGGAGGGAGGGCGGGCGTCTCAGGCGTGGGATGGGGAGGGAGGGCGGGCGTCTCAGGCGTGGGATGGGGGAGGGAGGGCGTCTCAGGCGTGGGATGGGGGAGGGAGGGCGTCTCAGGCGTGGGATGGGGGAGGGAGGGCGTCTCAGGCGTGGGATGGGGAGGGAGGGCGTCTCAGGCGTGGAATGGGGGAGGGAGGGAGGGCGTCTCAGGCGTGGAATGGGGGAGGGAGGGCGGGCGTCTCAGGCGTGGGATGGGGAGGGAGGGCGGGCGTCTCAGGCGTGGGATGGGGAGGGAGGGCGGGCGTCTCAGGCGTGGGATGGGGAGGGAGGGCGTCTCAGGCGTGGGATGGGGGAGGGAGGGTGTCTCAGGCGTGGGATGGGGGAGGGAGGGCGTCTCAGGCGTGGGATGGGGGAGGGAGGGCGTCTCAGGCGTGGAATGGGGGAGGGAGGGCGGGCGTCTCAGGCGTGGGATGAGGGAGGGAGGGCGGGCGTCTCAGGCGTGGGATGGGGAGGGAGGGCGGGCGTCTCAGGCGTGGGATGGGGGAGGGAGGGAGGGCGGGCGTCTCAGGCGTGGGATGGGGAGGGAGGGCGGGCGTCTCAGGCGTGGGATGGGGGAGGGAGGGCGTCTCAGGCGTGGGATGGGGGAGGGAGGGCGTCTCAGGCGTGGGATGGGGGAGGGAGGGCGTCTCAGGCGTGGGATGGGGAGGGAGGGCGTCTCAGGCGTGGAATGGGGGAGGGAGGGCGGGCGTCTCAGGCGTGGGATGGGGAGGGAGGGCGGGCGTCTCAGGCGTGGGATGGGGAGGGAGGGCGGGCGTCTCAGGCGTGGGATGGGGAGGGAGGGCGTCTCAGGCGTGGGATGGGGGAGGGAGGGTGTCTCAGGCGTGGGATGGGGGAGGGAGGGCGTCTCAGGCGTGGGATGGGTGAGGGAGGGCGGGCGTCTCAGGCGTGGGATGGGGGAGGGAGGGCGGGCGTCTCAGGCGTGGGATGGGGGAGGGAGGGCGTCTCAGGCGTGGGATGGGGGAGGGCGTCTCAGGCGTGGGATGGGGGAGGGAGGGCGTCTCAGGCGTGGGGTGGGGGAGGGAGGGCGTCTCAGGCGTCGGATGGGGGAGGGAGGGCGTCTCAGGCGTGGGATGGGGGAGGGAGGGCGTCTCAGGCGTGGGATGGGGGAGGGAGGGCGGGCGTCTCAGGCGTGGGATGGGGGAGGGAGGGCGGGCGTCTCAGGCGTGGGATGGGGAGGGAGGGCGGGCGTCTCAGGCGTGGGATGGGGAGGGAGGGCGGGCGTCTCAGGCGTGGGATGGGGAGGGAGGGCGGGCGTCTCAGGCGTGGGAAGGGGAGGGAGGGCGGGCGTCTCAGGCGTGGGATGGGGGAGGGAGGGCGTC
This sequence comes from Ascaphus truei, assembly GCF_040206685.1. Taxonomy (NCBI): domain Eukaryota; kingdom Metazoa; phylum Chordata; class Amphibia; order Anura; family Ascaphidae; genus Ascaphus; species Ascaphus truei. The sequence continues at coordinate 344,849 of NW_027453824.1, forward strand.
TCAGGCGTGGGATGGGGGAGGGAGGGCGTCTCAGGCGTGGGATGGGGGAGGGAGGGCGGGCGTGGGATGGGGGAGGGAGGGCGGGCGTCTCAGGCGTGGGATGGGGGAGGGAGGGCGGGCGTCTCAGGCGTGGGATGGGGAGGGAGGGTGTCTCAAGCGTGGGATGGGGAGGGAGGGCAGTTGTGGGATGGGGGAGGGAGGGCATCTCAGGGGGGGAGGGCGTCTCAGGCGTGGGATGAGGGAGGGAGGGCGGGCGTCTCAGGCGTGGGATGAGGGAGGGAGGGCGGGCGTCTCAGGCGTGGGATGGGGAGGGAGGGCGGGCGTCTCAGGCGTGGGATGGGGAGGGAGGGCGGGCGTCTCAGGCGTGGGATAGGGAGGGAGGGCGTCTCAGGCGTGGGATGGGGGAGGGAGGGCGTCTCAGGCGTGGGATGGGGGAGGGAGGGCGTCTCAGGCGTGGGATGGGGGAGGGAGGGCGTCTCAGGCGTGGAATGGGGGAGGGAGGGCGGGCGTCTCAGGCGTGGAATGGGGGAGGGAGGGCGGGCGTCTCAGGCGTGGAATGGGGGAGGGAGGGCGTCTCAGGTGTGGGATGGGGGAGGGAGGGCGTCTCAGGCGTGGGTTGGGTGAGGGAGGGCGGGCGTCTCAGGCGTGGGATGGGGGAGGGAGGGCGGGCGTCTCAGGCGTGGGATGGGGGAGGGAGGGCGTCTCAGGCGTGGGATGGGGGAGGGCGTCTCAGGCGTGGGATGGGGGAGGGAGGGCGTCTCAGGCGTGGGATGGGGGAGGGAGGGCGTCTCAGGCGTGGGATGGGGGAGGGAGGGCGTCTCAGGCGTGGGATGGGGGAGGGAGGGCGGGCGTCTCAGGCGTGGGATGGGGGAGGGAGGGCGGGCGTCTCAGGCGTGGGATGGGGGAGGGAGGGCGGGCGTCTCAGGCGTGGGATGGGGGAGGGAGGGCGGGCGTCTCAGGCGTGGGATGGGGGAGGGAGGGCGGGCGTCTCAGGCGTGGGATGGGGAGGGAGGGCGGGCGTCTCAGGCGTGGGATGGGGAGGGAGGGCGGGCGTCTCAGGCGTGGGATGGGGAGGGAGGGCGGGCGTCTCAGGCGTGGGATGGGGAGGGAGGGCGGGCGTCTCAGGCGTGGGATGGGGAGGGAGGGCGGGCGTCTCAGGCGTGGGATGGGGGAGGGAGGGCGTCTCAGGCGTGGGATGGGGGAGGGAGGGCGTCTCAGGCGTGGGATGGGGGAGGGAGGGCGTCTCAGGCGTGGGATGGGGGAGGGAGGGCGGGCGTGGGATGGGGGAGGGAGGGCGGGCGTCTCAGGCGTGGGATGGGGGAGGGAGGGCGGGCGTCTCAGGCGTGGGATGGGGAGGGAGGGTGTCTCAAGCGTGGGATGGGGAGGGAGGGCAGTTGTGGGATGGGGGAGGGAGGGCATCTCAGGGGGGGAGGGCGTCTCAGGCGTGGGATGAGGGAGGGCGTGCGTCTCAGGCGTGGGATGAGGGAGGGAGGGCGTCTCAGGTGTGGGATGGGGGAGGGAGGGCGGGCGTCTCAGGCGTGGAATGGGGGAGGGAGGGCGCCTCAGGCGTGGGATGGGGGAGGGAGGGCGCCTCAGGCGTGGGATGGGGGAGGGAGGGCGTCTCAGGCGTAGGATGGGTGAGGGAGGGCGGGCGTCGCAGGCGTGGGATGGGGGAGGGAGGGCGTCTCAGGCGTGGGATGGGTGAGGGGGGGGCGGGCGTCGCAGGCGTGGGATGGGGAGGGGGGGAGGGAGGGAGGGCGCCTCAGGCGTGGGATGGGGGAGGGAGGGCGCCTCAGGCGTGGGATGGGGGAGGGAGGGCGTCTCAGGCGTGGGATGGGGAGGGAGGGCGTCTCAGGCGTGGGATGGGGGAGGGAGGGCGTATAAGGTGTGGGATGAGGGAGGGAGGGCGGGCGTCTCAGGTGTGGGATGGGGGAGGGAGGGCGGGCGTCTCAGGCGTGGAATGGGGGAGGGAGGGCGCCTCAGGCGTGGGATGGGGAAGGGAGGGCGCCTCAGGCGTGGGATGGGGGAGGGAGTCTCAGGCGTGGGATGGGGGAGGGCGGGCGTCTCAGGCGTGGGATGGTGGAGGGAGGTCGGGCGTCTCAGGCGTGGGATGGGGGAGGGAGGGCGTCTCAGGTGTGGAATGGGGGAGGGAGGGCGGGCGTCTCAGGCGTGGGATGGGGGAGGGCGGGCGTCTCAGGCGTGGGATGGGGGAGGGCGGGCGTCTCAGGCGTGGGATGGGGGAGGGCGGGCGTCTCAAGCGTGGGATGGGGGAGGGCGGGCGTCTCAGGCGTGGGATGGGGGAGGGAGGGCGGGCGTCTCAGGCGTGGGATGGGGGAGGGAGGGCGTCTCAGGCGTGGGATGGGGGAGGGAGGGCGTTTCAGGCGTGGGATGGGTGAGGGAGGGCGGGCGTCTCAGGCGTGGGATGGGGGAGGGAGGGTGTCAGGCGTGGGATGGGGGAGGGAGGGTGTCAGGCGTGGGATGGGGGAGGGAGGGCGGGCGTCTCAGGCGTGGGATGGGGAGGGAGGGTGTCTCAAGCGTGGGATGGGGAGGGAGGGTGTCTCAAGCGTGGGATGGGGAGGGCAGTTGTGGGATGGGGGAGGGAGGGTGTCTCAGGCGTGAGATGGGGGAGGGAGGGTTCTCAGGCGTGAGATGGGGGAGGGAGGGTTCTCAGGCGTGGGATGGGGGAGGGGGGGCGTCTCAGGCGTGGGATGGGGGAGGGGGGGGGAGACTCACGCAGGTCACATTTGAGTCCGTGCTTCTTCCCGATCTGATTTATCTGTACGAGAGGCGTGTCTCCGATCTTCTGTAGGATGCTGGTCAGGATCCGTGGCCGGTCTGGACTAGGTGGGGGGGAAGGAGAGGTCAGATGAGGGGGATGAGGTCAGGGTCTGCTGGGGGGTGGGGGGTGGGCACGTGTGGCGTACGCTGGGAGCAGCACACTGGCTCCACACAGTCAAATGGTCAAGAAGGTTTATCGGATATAATGTCATGTGGTCAGGAGGGGGGTGGGGGGGTGTCGCACCCTCACAGTGTAACATGGTCAGGAAGGGGTGTCGCACCCCCACAGTGTCACATGGTCAGGAGGGGTGTGTCGCTCCCCCACAGTGTAACATGGTCAGGAAGGGGTGTGTCGCCCACTCAGTGTAACATGATCAGGAAGGGGTGTGTCGCACACTCAGTGTAACATGGTCAGGAACGGGTGTGTCCACACTCAGTGTAACATGGTCAGGAAGGGGTGTGTCATACGGTCAGGAGGGGTGTGTCGCACACTCAGTGTAACATGGTCAGGAGGGGTGTGTTGCACACACAGTGTACCATGGTCAGGAAGGGGTGTGTCGCACCCTCACAGTGTAACATGGTCAGGAAGGGGTGTGTCGCACCCCCACAGTGTAACATGGTCAGGAAGGGGTGTGTCGCACACTCACAGTGTAACATGGTCAGGAGGGGTGTGTAGCACACTCACAGTGTAACATGGTGAGGAAGGGATGTGTCGCACACACAGTGTAACATGATCAGGAAGGGATGTGTCGCACACACAGTGTAACATGGTCAGGAAGGGATGTGTCGCACACACAGTGTAACATGATCAGGAGGGGTGTGTCGCACACTCACAGTGTAACATGGTCAGGAGGGGTGTGTCGCACACTCACAGTGTAACATGGTCAGGAGGGGTGTGTCGCACACACAGTGTAACATGGTCAGGAAGGGGTGTGTCGCACACTCACAGTGTAACATGGTCAGGGAGGGGTGTGTCGCACACTCACAGTGTAACATGGTCAGGAGGGGTGTGTCGCACACTCAGTGTAACATGGTCAGGAAGGGGTGTGTCGCACACTCACAGTGTAACATGGTCAGGAAGGGGTGTGTCGCACACTCACAGTGTAACATGGTCAGGAGGGGTGTGTCGCACACTCACAGTGTAACATGGTCAGGAGGGGTGTGTCGCACACTCACAGTGTAACATGGTCAGGAGGGGTGTGTCGCACACACAGTGTAACATGGTCAGTAAGGGATGTGTCGCACACACAGTGTAACATGATCAGGAGGGGTGTGTCGCACCCTCACAGTGCAACATGGTCAGGAGGGGTGTGTCGCACACTCACAGTGTAACATGGTCAGGAGGGGTGTGTCGCACACTCACAGTGCAACATGGTCAGGAGGGGTGTGTCGCACACTCACAGTGCAACATGGTCAGGAGGGGTGTGTCGCACACTCACAGTGCAACATGGTCAGGAGGGGTGTGTCGCACACTCACAGTGTAACATGGTCAGGAGGGGTGTGTCGCACACTCACAGTGTAACATAGTCAGGAGGCGAGTGTCGCACACTCACAGTGTAACATGGTCAGGAGGGGAGTGTCGCACACTCACAGTGTAACATGGTCAGGAGGGGTGTGTCGCACACCCACAGTGTAACATGGTCAGGAGGGGTGTGTCGCACACTCACAGTGTAACATGGTCAGGAGGGGTGTGTCGCACACTCACAGTGTAACATGGTCAGGAGGGGTGTGTCGCACACTCACAGTGTAACATGGTCAGGAGGGGTGTGTCGCACACACAGTGTAACATGGTCAGGAGGGGTGTGTCGCACACTCACAGTGTAACATGGTCAGGAGAGGTGTGTCGCACACTCACAGTGTAACATGGTCAGGAGGGGTGTGTCGCACACTCACAGTGCAACATGGTCAGGAGGGGTGTGTCGCACACTCACAGTGCAACATGGTCAGGAGGGGTGTGTCACACACTCACAGTGTAACATGGTCAGGAGGGGTGTGTCGCACACTCACAGTGTAACATGGTCAGGAGGGGTGTGTCGCACACTCACAGTGTAACATGGTCAGGAGGGGTGTGTCGCACACTCACAGTGTAACATGGTCAGGAAGGGGTGTGTCGCACACTCACAGTGTAACATGGTCAGGAAGGGGTGTGTCGCACACTCACAGTGTAACATGGTCAGGAGGGGTGTGTCGCACACTCACAGTGCAACATGGTCAGGAGGGGTGTGTCGCACACTCACAGTGTAACATGGTCAGGAGGGGTGTGTCGCACACTCAGTGTAACATGGTCAGGAGGGGTGTGTCGCACACTCACAGTGCAACATGGTCAGGAAGGGGTGTGTCGCACACTCACAGTGTAACATGGTGATGTGGTGACTCCGCCTGTGGTTTCCCTATCTCCCACGTGCACTTGCTGGGAAGGTCCGGACGCACCCACTTCCTGTCCGCACCAAGCTCCGCCTCCACACCACCATCGGTCACATGATTCCCAGCCAGGTGGGGGCAGGAGGCGGCATCAGAGCTGGGGGGGACGGACGGCATGGTGACCTGTGAGAGAAACAGAATCAGAGAGAGGCACGCCTCGCTGCGACCCGGCACACAGCCTCGTGTCGGCACGCCTCGCTGCGGCCTGGCACACAGCCGCCTGTCGGCACGCCTCTCTGCGACCCGGCACACAGCCTCGTGTCGGCACGCCTCGCTGCGGCCCGGCACACAGCCGCCTGTCGGCACGCCTCGCTGCGTCCCGGCACACAGCCTCGTGTCGGCACGCCTCGCTGCGGCCTGGCACACAGCCGCCTGTCGGCACGCCTCGCTGCGACCCGGCACACAGCCTCGTGTCGGCACGCCTCGCTGCGGCCCGGCACACAGCCGCCTGTCGGCACGCCTCGCTGCGTCCCGGCACACAGCCTCGTGTCGGCACGCCTCGCTGCAGCCCGGCACACAGCCGCCTGTCGGCATGCCTCGCTGCGACCCGGCACACAGCCGCCTGTCGGCACGCCTCGCTGCGGCCCGGCACACAGCCGCCTGTCAGCACGCCTCGCTGCGACCCGGCACACAGCCGCCTGTCGGCACGCCTCGCTGCGGCCCGGCACACAGCCGCCTGTCGGCACGCCTCGCTGCGACCCAGCACACAGCCGCCTATCGGCACGCCTCGCTGCGACCCGGCACACAGCCGCCTGTCGGCACACCTCGCTGCGGCCCGGCACACAGCCTCGTGTCGGCACGCCTCGCTGCAGCCCGGCACACAGCCGCCTGTCGGCATGCCTCGCTGCGACCCGGCACACAGCCGCCTGTCGGCACGCCTCGCTGCGGCCCGGCACACAGCCGCCTGTCAGCACGCCTCGCTGCGACCCGGCACACAGCCGCCTGTCGGCACGCCTCGCTGCGGCCCGGCACACAGCCGCCTGTCAGCACGCCTCGCTACGACCCGGCACACAGCCGCCTGTCGGCACGCCTCGCTGCGGCCCGGCACGCCTCGCTGCGGCCCGGCACACAGCCGCCTGTCGGCACGCCTCGCTGCGGCCCGGCACACAGTCGCCTGTCGGCACGCCTCGCTGCTGCCCGGCACACAGCCGCCTGCCGGCACGCCTCGCTGCGACCCGGCACACAGCCGCCTGTCGGCACGCCTCGCTGCGGCCCGGCACACAGCCGCCTGTCGGCACGCCTCGCTGCGGCTCGGCACACAGCCGCCTGTCGGCACGCCTCGCTGCGACCCGGCACACATCCCCCTGTCGGCACGCCTCGCTGCAGCCCGGCACACAGCCGCCTGTAGGCACGCCTCGCTGCAGCCCGGCACACAGCCGCCTGTCGGCACGCCTCGCTGCGACCCGGCACACAGCCGCCTGTCGGCACGCCTCGCTGCGGCCCGGCACACAGCCGCCTGTCGGCACGCCTCGCTGCGGCCCGGCACACAGCCCCCTGTCGGCACGCCTCGCTGCGGCCCGGCACACAGCCGCCTGTCGGCACGCCTCGCTGCGGCCCGGCACACAGCCGCCTGTCGGCACGCCTCGCTGCGGCCCGGCACACAGCCCCCTGTCGGCACGCCTCGCTGCGGCCCGGCACACAGCCCCCTGTCGGCACGCCTCGCTGCGGCCCGGCACACAGCCGCCTGTCGGCACGCCTCGCTGCGGCCCGGCACACAGCCGCCTGTCGGCACGCCTCGCTGCGGCCCGGCACACAGCCCCCTGTCGGCACGCCTCGCTGCGGCCCGGCACACAGCCCCCTGTCGGCACGCCTCGCTGCGGCCCGGCACACCGCCGCCTGTCGGCACGCCTCGCTGCGACCCAGCACACAGCCGCCTATCGGCACGCCTCGCTGCGACCCGGCACACAGCCGCCTGTCGGCACACCTCGCTGCGGCCCGGCACACAGCCGCCTGTCGGCACGCCTCGCTGCGACCCGGCACACAGCCGCCTGTCGGCACGCCTCGCTGCGGCCCGGCACACAGCCGCCTGTCGGCACGCCTCGCTGCGGCTCGGCACACAGCCGCCTGTCGGCACGCCTCGCTGCGACCCGGCACACATCCCCCTGTCGGCACGCCTCGCTGCAGCCCGGCACACAGCCGCCTGTAGGCACGCCTCGCTGCAGCCCGGCACACAGCCGCCTGTCGGCACGCCTCGCTGCGACCCGGCACACAGCCGCCTGTCGGCACGCCTCGCTGCGGCCCGGCACACAGCCGCCTGTCGGCACGCCTCGCTGCGGCCCGGCACACAGCCCCCTGTCGGCACGCCTCGCTGCGGCCCGGCACACAGCCGCCTGTCGGCACGCCTCGCTGCGGCCCGGCACACAGCCGCCTGTCGGCACGCCTCGCTGCGGCCCGGCACACAGCCCCCTGTCGGCACGCCTCGCTGCGGCCCGGCACACAGCCCCCTGTCGGCACGCCTCGCTGCGGCCCGGCACACAGCCGCCTGTCGGCACGCCTCGCTGCGGCCCGGCACACAGCCGCCTGTCGGCACGCCTCGCTGCGGCCCGGCACACAGCCCCCTGTCGGCACGCCTCGCTGCGGCCCGGCACACAGCCCCCTGTCGGCACGCCTCGCTGCGGCCCGGCACACCGCCGCCTGTCGGCACGCCTCGCTGCGACCCAGCACACAGCCGCCTATCGGCACGCCTCGCTGCGACCCGGCACACAGCCGCCTGTCGGCACACCTCGCTGCGGCCCGGCACACAGCCGCCTGTCGGCACGCCTCGCTGCGGCCCGGCACACAGCCGCCTGTCGGCACGCCTCGCTGCGGCCCGGCACACAGCCGCCTGTCGGCACGCCTCGCTACGACCCGGCACACAGCCGCCTGTCGGCACGCCTCGCTGCGGCCCGGCACACAGCCGCCTGTCGGCACGCCTCGCTGCGGCCCGGCACACAGCCGCCTGTCGGCACGCCTCACTGCGGCCCAGCACACAGCCGCCTGTCGACACGCCTCGCTGCGGCCCGGCACACAGTCGCCTGTCGGCACGCCTCGCTGCTGCCCGGCACACAGCCGCCTGCCGGCACGCCTCGCTGCGACCCGGCACACAGCCGCCTGTCGGCACGCCTCGCTGCGGCCCGGCACACAGCCGCCTGTCGGCACGCCTCGCTGCGGCTCGGCACACAGCCGCCTGTCGGCACGCCTCGCTGCGACCCGGCACACATCCCCCTGTCGGCACGCCTCGCTGCGGCCCGGCACACAGCCGCCTGTAGGCACGCCTCGCTGCAGCCCGGCACACAGCCGCCTGTCGGCACGCCTCGCTGCGGCCCGGCACACAGCCGCCTGTCGGCACGCCTCGCTGCAGCCCGGCACACAGCCGCCTGTCGGCACGCCTCGCTGCGGCCCGGCACACAGCCCCCTGTCGGCACGCCTCGCTGCGGCCCGGCACACAGCCGCCTGTCGGCACGCCTCGCTGCGGCCCGGCACACAGCCCCCTGTCGGCACGCCTCGCTGCGGCCCGGCACACAGCCCCCTGTCGGCACGCCTCGCTGCGGCCCGGCACACAGCCGCCTGTCGGCACGCCTCGCTGCGGCCCGGCACACAGTCGCCTGTCGGCACGCCTCGCTGCGGCCCGGCACACAGCCGCCTGTCGGCACGCCTCGCTGCGGCCCGGCACACCGCCGCCTGTCGGAACGCATCGCTGCGGCCCGGCACACAGCCGCCTGTCGGCACGCCTCGCTGCGGCCCGGCACACAGCCCCCTGTCGGCACGCCTCGCTGCGGCCCGGCACACAGCCCCCTGTCGGCACGCCTCGCTGCGGCCCGGCACACCGCCGCCTGTCGGCACGCCTCGCTGCGACCCAGCACACAGCCGCCTATCGGCACGCCTCGCTGCGACCCGGCACACAGCCGCCTGTCGGCACACCTCGCTGCGGCCCGGCACACAGCCGCCTGTCGGCACGCCTCGCTGCGGCCCGGCACACAGCCGCCTGTCGGCACGCCTCGCTGCGGCCCGGCACACAGCCGCCTGTCAGCACGCCTCGCTACGACCCGGCACACAGCCGCCTGTCGGCACGCCTCGCTGCGGCCCGGCACACAGCCGCCTGTCGGCACGCCTCGCTGCGGCCAGGCACACAGCCGCCTGTCGGCACGCCTCGCTGCGGCCCAGCACACAGCCGCCTGTCGACACGCCTCGCTGCGGCCCGGCACACAGTCGCCTGTCGGCACGCCTCGCTGCTGCCCGGCACACAGCCGCCTGCCGGCACGCCTCGCTGCGACCCGGCACACAGCCGCCTGTCGGCACGCCTCGCTGCGGCCCGGCACACAGCCGCCTGTCGGCACGCCTCGCTGCGGCTCGGCACACAGCCGTCTGTCGGCACGCCTCGCTGCGACCCTGCACACATCCCCCTGTCGGCACGCCTCGCTGCAGCCCGGCACACAGCCGCCTGTAGGCACGCCTCGCTGCAGCCCGGCACACAGCCGCCTGTCGGCACGCCTCGCTGCGACCCGGCACACAGCCGCCTGTCGGCACGCCTCGCTGCAGCCCGGCACACAGCCGCCTGTCGGTACGCCTCGCTGCGGCCCGGCACACAGCCCCCTGTCGGCACGCCTCGCTGCGGCCCGGCACACAGCCGCCTGTCGGCACGCCTCGCTGCGGCCCGGCACACAGCCGCCTGTCGGCACGCCTCGCTGCGGCCCGGCACACAGCCACCTGTCGGCACGCCTCGCTGCGGCCCGGCACACAGCCCCCTGTCGGCACGCCTCGCTGCGGCCCGGCACACAGCCGCCTGTCGGCACGCCTCGCTGCGGCCCGGCACACAGCCGCCTGTCGGCACACCTCGCTGCGACCCGGCACACAGCCGCCTGTCGGCACGCCTCGCTGCGGCCCGGCACACCGCCGCCTGTCGGCACGCCTCGCTGCGGCCCGGCACACAGCCGCCTGTCGGCACGCCTCGCTGCGGCCCGGCACACAGACCCCTGTCGGCACGCCTCGCTGCGGCCCGGCACACAGCCCCGTCGGCACGCCTCGCTGCGGCCCGGCACACCGCCGCCTGTCGGCACGCCTCGCTGCGGCCCGGCACACAGCCGCCTGTCGGCACGCCTCGCTGCGGCCCAGCACACCACCCCCTGTCGGCACGCCTCGCTGCGGCCCGGCACACCGCTGCCTGTCGGCACGCCTCGCTGCGGCCCGGCACACAGCCGCCTGTCGGCACGCCTCGCTGCGGCCCGGCACACAGCCGCCTGTCGGCACGCCTCGCTGCGGCCCGGCACACAGCCCCCTGTCGGCACGCCTCGCTGCGGCACGGCACACAGCCGCCTGTCGCCACGCCTCGCTGCGGCCCGGCACACCGCCGCCTGTCGGCACGCCTCGCTGCGGCCCGGCACACAGCGCACAGCCGCCTGTCGGCACGCCTCGCTGCGGCCCAGCACACAGCCGCCTGTCGGCACGCCTCGCTGCGGCCCGGCAAACAGCCGCCTGTCGGCACGCCTCGCTGCGGCCCGGCACACAGCCGCCTGTCGGCACGCCTCGCTGCGGCCCGGCACACAGCCGCCTGTCGGCACGCCTCGCTGCGGCCCGGCACACAGCCGCCTGTAGGCACGCCTCGCTGCAGCCCGGCACACAGCCGCCTGTCGGCACGCCTCGCTGCAGCCCGGCACACAGCCGCCTGTCGGCACGCCTCGCTGCGGCCCGGCACACCGCCGCCTGTCAGCACGCCTCGCTGCAAACCGGCACACAGCCGCCTGTCGGCACGCCTCGCTGCAGCCCGGCACACAGCCGCCTGTCGGCACGTCTCGCTGCAGCCCGGCACACAGCCGCCTGTCGGCACGCCTCGCTGCGACCCGGCACACAGCCCCCTGTCGGCACGCCTCGCTGCGGCCCGGCACACAGCCGCCTGTCGGCACGCCTCGCTGCGGCCCGGCACACAGCCCCCTGTCGGCACGCCTCGCTGCGGCCCGGCACACAGCCGCCTGTCGGCACGCCTCGCTGCGGCCCGGCACACAGCCCCCTGTCGGCACGCCTCGCTGCGGCCCGGCACACAGCCGCCTGTCGGCACGCCTCGCTGCGGCCCGGCACACAGTCGCCTGTCGGCACGCCTCGCTGCGGCCCGGCACACAGCCGCCTGTCGGCACGCCTCGCTGCGGCCCGGCACACAGCCGCCTGTCGGAACGCATCGCTGCGGCCCGGCACACAGCGCACAGCCGCCTATCGGTACGCCTCGCTGCGGGCCGGCACACAGCCGCCTGTCGGCACGCCTCGCTGCGGCCCGGCACACAGCCGCCTGTCGGCACGCCTCGCTGCGGCCCGGCACACAGCCGCCTGTCAGCACGCCTCACTGCGGCCCGGCACACAGCCCCCTGTCGGCACGCCTCGCTGCGGCCCGGCACACAGCCCCCTGTCGGCACGCCTCGCTGCGGCCCGGCACACAGCCCCCTGTCGGCACGCCTCGCTGCGGCCCAGCACACCGCCGCCTGTCGGCACGCCTCGCTGCGGCCCGGCACACAGCCGCCTGTCGGCACGCCTCGCTGCGGCCCAGCACACCACCCCCTGTCGGCACGCCTCGCTGCGGCCCGGCACACCGCTGCCTGGCGGCACGCCTCGCTGCGGCCCGGCACACAGCCGCCTGTCGGCACGCCTCGCTGCGGCCCGGCACACAGCCGCCTGTCGGCACGCCTCGCTGCGGCCCGGCACACAGCCCCCTGTCGGCACGCCTCGCTGCGGCCCGGCACACAGCCGCCTGTCGGCACGCCTCGCTGCGGCCCGGCACACCGCCGCCTGTCGGCACGCCTCGCTGCGGCCCGGCACACAGCGCACAGCCGCCTGTCGGCACGCCTCGCTGCGGCCCAGCACACAGCCGCCTGTCGGCACGCCTCGCTGCGGCCCGGCACACAGCCGCCTGTCGGCACGCCTCGCTGCGGCCCGGCACACAGCCGCCTGTCGGCACGCCTCGCTGCGGCCCGGCACACAGCCCCCTGTCGGCACGCCTCGCTGCGGCCCGGCACACAGCCGCCTGTCGGCACGCCTCGCTGCGGCCCGGCACACCGCCGCCTGTCGGCACGCCTCGCTGCGGCCCGGCACACAGCGCACAGCCGCCTGTCGGCACGCCTCGCTGCGGCCCAGCACACAGCCGCCTGTCGGCACGCCTCGCTGCGGCCCGGCACACAGCCGCCTGTCGGCACGCCTCGCTGCGGCCCGGCACACAGCCGCCTGTCGGCACGCCTCGCTGCGGCCCGGCACACAGCCGCCTGTCGGCACGCCTCGCTGCAGCCCGGCACACAGCCGCCTGTAGGCACGCCTCGCTGCAGCCCGGCACACAGCCGCCTGTCGGCACGCCTCGCTGCAGCCCGGCACACAGCCGCCTGTCGGCACGCCTCGCTGCGGCCCGGCACACCGCTGCCTGGCGGCACGCCTCGCTGCGGCCCGGCACACAGCCGCCTGTCGGCACGCCTCGCTGCGGCCCGGCACACAGCCGCCTGTCGGCACGCCTCGCTGCGGCCCGGCACACAGCCCCCTGTCGACACGCCTCGCTGCGGCCCGGCACACAGCCGCCTGTCGGCACGCCTCGCTGCGGCCCGGCACACCGCCGCCTGTCGGCACGCCTCGCTGCGGCCCGGCACACAGCGCACAGCCGCCTGTCGGCACGCCTCGCTGCGGCCCAGCACACAGCCGCCTGTCGGCACGCCTCGCTGCGGCCCGGCACACAGCCGCCTGTCGGCACGCCTCGCTGCGGCCCGGCACACAGCCGCCTGTCGGCACGCCTCGCTGCGGCCCGGCACACAGCCCCCTGTCGGCACGCCTCGCTGCGGCCCGGCACACAGCCGCCTGTCGGCACGCCTCGCTGCGGCCCGGCACACCGCCGCCTGTCGGCACGCCTCGCTGCGGCCCGGCACACAGCGCACAGCCGCCTGTCGGCACGCCTCGCTGCGGCCCAGCACACAGCCGCCTGTCGGCACGCCTCGCTGCGGCCCGGCACACAGCCGCCTGTCGGCACGCCTCGCTGCGGCCCGGCACACAGCCGCCTGTCGGCACGCCTCGCTGCGGCCCGGCACACAGCCGCCTGTCGGCACGCCTCGCTGCAGCCCGGCACACAGCCGCCTGTAGGCACGCCTCGCTGCAGCCCGGCACACAGCCGCCTGTCGGCACGCCTCGCTGCAGCCCGGCACACAGCCGCCTGTCGGCACGCCTCGCTGCGGCCCGGCACACCGCCGCCTGTCAGCACGCCTCGCTGCAAACCGGCACACAGCCGCCTGTCGGCACGCCTCGCTGCAGCCCGGCACACAGCCGCCTGTCGGCACGTCTCGCTGCAGCCCGGCACACAGCCGCCTGTCGGCACGCCTCGCTGCGGCCCTTCACACAGCCGCCTGTCAGCACGCCTCGCTGCAGCCCGGCACACAGCCGCCTGTCGGCACGCCTCGCTGCGACCCGGCACACAGCCCCCTGTCGGCACGCCTCGCTGCGGCCCGGCACACAGCCGCCTGTCGGCACGCCTCGCTGCGGCCCGGCACACAGCCCCCTGTCGGCACGCCTCGCTGCGGCCCGGCACACAGCCGCCTGTCGGCACGCCTCGCTGCGGCCCGGCACACAGCCCCCTGTCGGCACGCCTCGCTGCGGCCCGGCACACAGCCGCCTGTCGGCACGCCTCGCTGCGGCCCGGCACACAGCCGCCTGTCGGCACGCCTCGCTGCGGGCCGGCACACAGCCGCCTGTCGGCACGCCTCGCTGCGGCCCGGCACACAGCCGCCTGTCGGAACGCATCGCTGCGGCCCGGCACACAGCGCACAGCCGCCTATCGGTACGCCTCGCTGCGGGCCGGCACACAGCCGCCTGTCGGCACGCCTCGCTGCGGCCCGGCACACAGCCGCCTGTCGGCACGCCTCGCTGCGGCCCGGCACACAGCCGCCTGTCGGCACGCCTCGCTGCGACCCGGCACACAGCCCCGTGTCAGCACGCCTCGCTGCGGCCCGGCACACAGCCGCCTGTCGGCACGCCTCGCTGCGACCCGGCACACAGCCGCCTGTCGGCATGCCTCGCTGCGGCCCGGCACACAGCGCACAGCCGCCTGTCGGCACGCCTCGCTGCGGCCCGGCACACAGCCGCCTGTCGGCACGCCTCGCTGCGGCCCGGCACACAGCCGCCTGTCGGCACGCCTCGCTGCGGCCCGGCACACAGCCCCGTGTCGGCACGCCTCGCTGCGGCCCGGCACACAGCCGCCTGTCGGCACGCCTCGCTGCGACCCAGCACACAGCCGCCTGTCGGCACGCCTCGCTGCGGCCCGGCACACAGCCGCCTGTCGGCACGCCTCGCTGCGACCCAGCACACAGCCGCCTGTCGGCACGCCTCGCTGCGGCCCGGCACACAGCCGCCTGTCGGCACGCCTCGCTGCGGCCCGGCACACAGCCGCCTGTCGGCACGCCTCGCTGCGGCCCGGCCCACATCCCCCTGTCGGCACGCCTCGCTGCGGCCCGGCACACCGCCCCCTGTCGGCACGCCTCGCTGCGGCCCAGCACACAGCCGCCTGTCGGCACGCCTCGCTGCGGCCCGGCACACCGCCCCCTGGCGGCACGCCTCGCTGCGGCCCAGCACACAGCCGCCTGTCGGCACGCCTCGCTGCGGCCCGGCACACAGCCGCCTGTCGGCACGCCTCGCTGCGACCCAGCACACAGCCGCCTGTCGGCACGCCTCGCTGCGGCCCGGCACACAGCCGCCTGTCGGCACGCCTCGCTGCAGCCCGGCACACAGCCGCCTGTCGGCACGCCTCGCTGCGGCCCGGCACACATCCCCCTGTCGGCACGCCTCGCTGCGGCCCGGCACACAGCCGCCTGCCGGCACGCCTCGCTGCGGCCCGGCACACAGCCGCCTGTCGGCACGCCCCGCTGCGGCCCGGCACACAGCCGCCTGTCGGCACGCCTCGCTGCGGCCCGGCACACAGCCGCCTGTCGGCACGCCTCGCTGCGGCCCGGCACACAGCCGCCTGTCGGCACGCCTCGCTGCAGCCCGGCACACAGCGCACAGCCGCCTGTCGGCACGCCTTGCTGCGGCCCAGCACACAGCCGCTTGTCGGCACGCCTCGCTGCGGCCCGGCACACAGCCGCCTGTCGGCACGCCTCGCTGCGGCCCAGCACACAGCCGCCTGTCGGCACGCCTCGCTGCGGCCCGGCACACAGCCGCCTGTCGGCACGCCTCGCTGCGGCCCGGCACACAGCCGCCTGTCGGCACGCCTCGCTGCGGCCCGGCACACAGCCCCGTGTCGGCACGCCTCGCTGCGGCCCGGCACACAGCCGCATGTCGGCACGCCTCGCTGCGGCCCAGCACACAGCCGCCTGTCGGCACGCCTCGCTGCGGCCCGGCACACAGCCGCCTGTCGGCACGCCTCGCTGCGACCCGGCACACAGCCGCCTGTCGGCACGCCTCGCTGCGGCCCGGCACACAGCCGCCTGTCGGCACGCCTCGCTGCGACCCGGCACACAGCCGCCTGTCGGCACGCCTCGCTGCGGCCCGGCACACAGCCGCCTGTCGGCACGCCTCGCTGCGGCCCGGCACACAGCCGCCTGTCGGCACGCCTCGCTGCGGCCCGGCACACAGCGCACAGCCGCCTATCGGTACGCCTCGCTGCGGGCCGGCACACAGCCGCCTGTCGGCACGCCTCGCTGCGGCCCGGCACACAGCCGCCTGTCGGCACGCCTCGCTGCGGCCCGGCACACAGCCGCCTGTCGGCACGCCTCGCTGCGACCCGGCACACAGCCCCGTGTCAGCACGCCTCGCTGCGGCCCGGCACACAGCCGCCTGTCGGCACGCCTCGCTGCGACCCGGCACACAGCCCCGTGTCAGCACGCCTCGCTGCGGCCCGGCACACAGCCGCCTGTCGGCACGCCTCGCTGCGACCCGGCACACAGCCGCCTGTCGGCATGCCTCGCTGCGGCCCGGCACACAGCGCACAGCCGCCTGTCGGCACGCCTCACTGCGGCCCGGCACACAGCCGCCTGTCGGCACGCCTCGCTGCGGCCCGGCACACAGCCGCCTGTCGGCACGCCTCGCTGCGGCCCGGCACACAGCCCCGTGTCGGCACGCCTCGCTGCGGCCCGGCACACAGCCGCCTGTCGGCACGCCTCGCTGCGGCCCGGCACACAGCCGCCTGTCGGCACGCCTCGCTGCGGCCCGGCACACAGCCGCCTGTCGGAACGCATCGCTGCGGCCCGGCACACAGCGCACAGCCGCCTATCGGTACGCCTCGCTGCGGGCCGGCACACAGCCGCCTGTCGGCACGCCTCGCTGCGGCCGGGCACACAGCCGCCTGTCGGCTCGCCTCGCTGCGGCCCGGCACACAGCCGCCTGTCGGCACGCCTCGCTGCGGCCCGGCACACAGCCCCCTGTCGGCACGCCTCGCTGCGGCCCGGCACACAGCCCCCTGTCGGCACGCCTCGCTGCGGCCCAGCACACCGCCGCCTGTCGGCACGCCTCGCTGCGGCCCGGCACACAGCCGCCTGTCGGCACGCCTCGCTGCGGCCCAGCACACCACCCCCTGTCGGCACGCCTCGCTGCGGCCCGGCACACCGCTGCCTGTCGGCACGCCTCGCTGCGGCCCGGCACACAGCCGCCTGTCGGCACGCCTCGCTGCGGCCCGGCACACAGCCGCCTGTCGGCACGCCTCGCTGCGGCCCGGCACACAGCCCCTTGTCGGCACGCCTCGCTGCGGCCCGGCACACAGCCGCCTGTCGGCACGCCTCGCTGCGGCCCGGCACACCGCCGCCTGTCGGCACGCCTCGCTGCGGCCCGGCACACAGCGCACAGCCGCCTGTCGGCACGCCTCGCTGCGGCCCAGCACACAGCCGCCTGTCGGCACGCCTCGCTGCGGCCCGGCACACAGCCGCCTGTCGGCACGCCTCGCTGCGGCCCGGCACACAGCCGCCTGTCGGCACGCCTCGCTGCGGCCCGGCACACAGCCGCCTGTCGGCACGCCTCGCTGCAGCCCGGCACACAGCCGCCTGTAGGCACGCCTCGCTGCAGCCCGGCACACAGCCGCCTGTCGGCACGCCTCGCTGCAGCCCGGCACACAGCCGCCTGTCGGCACGCCTCGCTGCGGCCCGGCACACCGCCGCCTGTCAGCACGCCTCGCTGCAAACCGGCACACAGCCGCCTGTCGGCACGCCTCGCTGCAGCCCGGCACACAGCCGCCTGTCGGCACGTCTCGCTGCAGCCCGGCACACAGCCGCCTGTCGGCACGCCTCGCTGCGGCCCTTCACACAGCCGCCTGTCAGCACGCCTCGCTGCAGCCCGGCACACAGCCGCCTGTCGGCACGCCTCGCTGCGACCCGGCACACAGCCCCCTGTCGGCACGCCTCGCTGCGGCCCGGCACACAGCCGCCTGTCGGCACGCCTCGCTGCGGCCCGGCACACAGCCCCCTGTCGGCACGCCTCGCTGCGGCCCGGCACACAGCCGCCTGTCGGCACGCCTCGCTGCGGCCCGGCACACAGCCCCCTGTCGGCACGCCTCGCTGCGGCCCGGCACACAGCCGCCTGTCGGCACGCCTCGCTGCGGCCCGGCACACAGCCGCCTGTCGGCACGCCTCGCTGCGGCCCGGCACACAGCGCACAGCCGCCTATCGGTACGCCTCGCTGCGGGCCGGCACACAGCCGCCTGTCGGCACGCCTCGCTGCGGCCCGGCACACAGCCGCCTGTCGGCACGCCTCGCTGCGGCCCGGCACACAGCCGCCTGTCGGCACGCCTCGCTGCGACCCGGCACACAGCCCCGTGTCAGCACGCCTCGCTGCGGCCCGGCACACAGCCGCCTGTCGGCACGCCTCGCTGCGACCCGGCACACAGCCGCCTGTCGGCATGCCTCGCTGCGGCCCGGCACACAGCGCACAGCCGCCTGTCGGCACGCCTCGCTGCGGCCCGGCACACAGCCGCCTGTCGGCACGCCTCGCTGCGGCCCGGCACACAGCCGCCTGTCGGCACGCCTCGCTGCGGCCCGGCACACAGCCCCGTGTCGGCACGCCTCGCTGCGGCCCGGCACACAGCCGCCTGTCGGCACGCCTCGCTGCGGCCCGGCACACAGCCCCCTGTCGGCACGCCTCGCTGCGGCCCGGCACACAGCCGCCTGTCGGCACGCCTCGCTGCGGCCCGGCACACGGCCCCCTGTCGGCACGCCTCGCTGCGGCCCGGCACACAGCCGCCTGTCGGCACGCCTCGCTGCGGCCCGGCACACAGCCGCCTGTCGGCACGCCTCGCTGCGGCCCGGCACACAGCCGCCTGTCGGCACGCCTCGCTGCGGCCCGGCACACAGCCGCCTGTCGGAACGCATCGCTGCGGCCCGGCACACAGCGCACAGCCGCCTATCGGTACGCCTCGCTGCGGGCCGGCACACAGCCGCCTGTCGGCACGCCTCGCTGCGGCCCGGCACACAGCCGCCTGTCGGCACGCCTCGCTGCGGCCCAGCACACCACCCCCTGTCGGCACGCCTCGCTGCGGCCCGGCACACCGCTGCCTGTCGGCACGCCTCGCTGCGGCCCGGCACACAGCCCCCTGTCGGCACGCCTCGCTGCGGCCCGGCACACAGCCGCCTGTCGGCACGCCTCGCTGCGGCCCGGCACACAGCCCCGTGTCGGCACGCCTCGCTGCGGCCCGGCACACAGCCGCCTGTCGGCACGCCTCGCTGCGGCCCAGCACACAGCCGCCTGTCGGCACGCCTCGCTGCGGCCCGGCACACAGCCGCCTGTCGGCACGCCTCGCTGCGACCCGGCACACAGCCGCCTGTCGGCACGCCTCGCTGCGGCCCGGCACACAGCCGCCTGTCGGCACGCCTCGCTGCGGCCCGGCACACAGTCGCCTGTCGGCACGCCTCGCTGCGGCCCGGCACAC